>NW_028251587.1:0-209716 GCF_964263255.1 Lissotriton vulgaris | reverse complement strand
TACTGTAGGAGAGTAGGGTCTGCAATCCTATGATCACCCAGATTTTTTGCTTTTGTTTCACTGGTTTACGACTTTCTCTGGCTGTGGGCCTGCTAATCAGACCCACAGCCTGGCTGTTCTCTTTCTAAATTACGATATGTACCCTAGGTGCATTTACCAATTGGTACTGGGCCACCTTATCAGACCCCGTAACGCAGGGCATAGGTGTACCCAGGGCCGCCAGGGGCTGAAGCATGTATTATGCCACCCCCGGCTGGCCTCCTAAATTTGACACAACTGGCTGCACGACAGCTGGGGCGAAGACGTGTAACCACCCTTCGCTTTAGGTATAGTAGCTCTATATCTAACCATACAATGGACACCCGAGTTCCTATCAGTCACTCCTATGGGACGCCTTAACGATCCTGAAGGCAGAGTGCGTGGGCTCGTGTGAGCTAGGTTCAGGCCCGAGCCGAGCCCGGTTGCAGCTTGCGGAACCAAGACCCAATAGCTGTTCCATGATAACGCGTACCATATCGGTAACTCCGGTGTCGCGTTATCAAGGCATGTCGAGTAAGGTGTCATACGAATCGGGGTGCTGCCCTCTCACCAATTCTGGCGATGAGGTTAGCATTCCACCCTTCTAGAGGGACACGACATGTACGTAACTGTGAACCCCGGTTAAAGTTAACTAAAACCTCAGCTCCACAAAATGGATGCTGCCACCACAGACACAAGTCTGACCTCCTGCTGCTGGGAGTCCTTCCAGCGAGGAGCGCTTGGACAAAGGGTTTCCTGTCGAGGGCGGTGTTCGCACCGTCCCAGACAGGGTTTGTGTATTCTGGGTAGGTAGGGCTTTGGCGAGAAGGTGACTGCGGAGTGGCACCCCGGTGCTCACTACGCATCTGCCGGTTAGAACCAGTTCCAGGGGCGACAGCCCTGGCCTGGGGAAAGTCCGGCAGGGGAGAGGGGTGTAACTACCCCCCTTCCTGGTCCCACCCTTAGGGCAGGACCTAGTCATGTACCCACCCCTTTCTTTAGAATAAAGACCGGAGCGGGGACCCTTCCAAATTAGATCATCTTTGATTCAAGAACTACTTTCTACGAAAGGACATTCAAGACTCTTCTCAAGATTTCTCCCTTGTGACTAAGGAGTAGTCACCCTGCATCAGCGGGCACCAACTAAGAACTCTGCGGTTTGCTGTAAGTCCTTCCTCAAGGAATCCGACGGCCCAGCTCGACGAGAACCGGCTTCCCTGGCACCTCTGACCTCTACCCCCGTCATCAGCTCAGCTGTGATCTGTGGGTGCGACGAGACCTCGAGGGACCGGCCATCATCAGAACCTGCACGCTCTTAAAACCAGCACGACCATCGAGGTAACTCTCTGGTGAGTGCTCTGGGGTCCGAGAAGCCCCGACCCTGAGCCGCTCCAGCACCGAAGTGCAGTCTCCCAGCATCTCCACGATCTGCGTGGGGCCCTTCTGCTCGCTGCTCAGCACGTTGTCTGGTCACTAGCCGCTGGCTGTGCCCTTCTGTGACGACATCCGAGAATCATCACTGCTGGTCTGGTTGCTCCAGACTGGCCCTTGCTTCCATCTTTGCGAGAAGCACCCCGGACCCTCCTGGTCCACTCAAGACACTATCTTAGGCCCACCACGTGGCCCTGAGATCTGCCAAGGCTTGTTGCCCCATCCTGGGCCCAGCGACGCCGACAGCATCATCCTTCGTGGGACAGCTCGCACCTCCACCGTGGTCGCCGACAACGCCTCCTGGTCCGTGAGACTGCAGAGCCTAGCGTCGCCCACTCACCTGGTCGAGGTGACGGCCAACCGGTGCCTTCCTGGTACCCTCTGACTACTGGCTAGTAGTACGAACTTGGTCCCCTCTGCTTTCAGGTTTCATCAATCTCCGATCCAGGCTTGGATCTCTACGAAATATTCAGCACTGGTCGCCGGCCAGCAACTCCTTTTCTTCCGGCTCCTGGCTCGTCAGCGAAGACCCCGACGCCTGTAAGACTTGTGCAGCCGCAGCCCTCGTGGCTAGGTAACTCGGCATTTCGGTGCCTGCATAGCCTCCTTACTCTAGGGTCCTGAGTCCCTCGCTTCCGACTTGCCTTATCGGGTCCGCCCGAGACCTTAATCTTTCCGTGTCCTCGGACACTTGTTTTAATTGTGCACTTGAAGTATTTGCTAAAGAGATTTGGTTTGTGCTTAGTACCCTGTCCTCATAAAGAGTACAGGGCTGTTGTGATTCTTAATAAATATACTGTTTATTTTCATAACACTTGTGTGGTGTCCTTTCACTGGGTGTTCAAGGGGTACATGTGTGGTAAACAGCTGGCTTAACGCGCCCTCTCGAGTCTTTAGCCTTAGACTGCTCGTATCCACGCTACTAGGATAGCTGGTCTATAGGTTGACTTACAACCAAACACCATAAGGGTCGTTGGAACGATACATAGCGGTCGCTAGAATAGCGAACGTTGCATATCGGGCCAACTTCTCACATTGGTGAGCAGCGGGTGGGATTTGAGCTTGCTGTTGTTTTACCACACGTATCCTAAGAATATCTTGTTGAAAGATCACACAAGTACTGTTAGTACATATAACTAAAGCTTAGAATACTATGAGTTCTACTGAACCAGCTGTTGTAGCTCCTCAAGGCTTAGCACACCTTGGCTACAACTCTTAGCAAGGGTACAGTAGGTAAACACGTAGTGTAGGTAGGTGCATCACTTACACCACACTAGAAACAGTATGTCGGACAAAGGAGGAAACTCTGGGTCTCCCCTTGTGTCAGTTGACCCTCCACAGGTCATCCCTTCAGGATATACTGTGCTGAGCTTCAAGGAGTTAAGACGACTGTGTCACTCCAGGAAGATTCAGCAGGGGTCTAACCCCACAACGTCCTTTCTGATTGGTCTCTTGGAGACTTATGATGCCAGAAGAGCTGAGAAACTTCGTAGCTCTTCTAATCCAGAAGGAGACATGCCTCCCCTCGAGGGAACCCGAGACGATCCTGACCTCATCCACCTCGCAACTGAGAACGAAGATGTGGAGGAGGATGAGGATGAGGATCTCTCTGGGGATGAGGCAGATAAGGGACAGGTAGAAGTCGTCAGACTAAGCAGGTCCAACTTAAGCAAACATGATAGCGGTACTGGGGGACCCCTGGGGCCACTATCAGGTCAGCTTAACATTGGGAATGGACGAGCCCGATCTCTGTCAAGAGGCTCTGGCAGATCCCTTCAAACCAATGGCTCTCACAACTCGTCTCAGAGAGGGATGACGTCCCCTCAGAGGAGAGTGTACGAAGCTAAGGAAAGGGCAGCCAATCTAAGGATTGAAAGGGAAGAACTTGCCCTGGCCAAAGAAAGGCTTGCCTTTGCTAGAGAGCAACAGTTAAGTGGGGCAGTCCCCACTGGTGGCAGCAATGTACCTAGTAATAGGGAAAAGAGTTTCGATACGAAACACCTTGGGAAGATAGTGCCCCCCCTTTAAACAAGGGGACGACATCCACAAATGGATTACCGCTTTGGAGAGGGCCTGCACTGTGCAGGGTGTTCCCCAGAGTCAGTGGGCAGCTATCTTGTGGCTCTCCTTTGAAGGAAAAGGAAGAGACAAGCTCCTCACCACAAGGGTGGAGGATGCTAACAATTACCAAGTCTTGAAGAATACACTTGTTGAAGGGTTCGGCCTAACCACTGAGCAGTACAGGGTGCTGTTCAGGGATACCCAGAAAACGCAGTCTCAAGATTGGTCTGATTTTGTCGATTGTGCCACTAAGGCTTTTGAGGGCTGGTTGCTGGGCAGTAAGGTTACTGATTATCAAGGATTGTATAATTTGATGATGAGAGAACAAATTTTAAACAATTGTCAGAACCAGTTGTTGCATCAGCATCTTGTCGACTCGGATCTGACCTCTCCCCAAGAATTGGGAAAGAAGGCAGACAGATGGGTTCGTACAAGAGTTAAACAGAACCAGGGCCAGAATCAAGGTGGTCAGAAGAAAGCAGACCAGAAGGGTAAAGATTCTAAAGGGGAACAAAATGACCAGAAGTCTTCGACAGGTCCCCAACAACCCAAAGATGGTGGGGGTCAGGCTCCCCAAAAGAAGAAAGAAGGCCAATCCAAAAGATGGTGCCAGTACTGTAAAAGTAAATCTCACTGGTTTAGTGAGTGCACCAAGAAAGGAGGAGGGCAGACTCCTGCCACTGCAGCCCCTAAGGCACCTGTGCCCCCTAGTACAGTCAGCACTGGTAGTGCGCCTCCCAAGGGTTTAGTAGGGTTAACCCTGGGTTCTGAGGGGCGTGACAACTTAGTTGGCACACTCACTCAGGCTGTCCTTGTCAGTACAGGGGACGCGGACGTATCCCCTGACGTAAGCCCCAATACTTTGGGCAAATACCGACAGACGCCTTTTATAAATGGAAAGATGGCTCAGGCCTATAGGGACACTTGTGCCAGCGTCACCATGGTGACGCCGAACTTTGTGGACCCTGGACAGATCATGCCAGGTACAGAATTCCTGGTGACCAATGCAAGCAATGTCACTACCAATCACAGTATGGCAATTGTAGATTTCTCCTGGGGAGGGGTAACTGGCCAAAAGAAGGTTGTAGTTAGTCCAGACCTCCCAGTGGATTGTTTGTTGGGCAATGATTTGGAGTCGTCACAATGGTCAGAAGTGGAGCACCGGACTCACATGGAAATGTTAGGTTTGCCAGCACATGTGTTCGCTGTGACTAGGTCACAGGTCAGGAAATGCCCCACTGAACAGGTGCTGGATCCTGGAACAACGGACCAGACACCTCCCAAGAAAAAGAGCAGTAGGGTTAAGGCTGCGCCTTCCCCCTTGCCCCAGGTCGAGGATCAAGTCTCAGAGGAGGCTGACCTACAGGAATTGAGGGAAACTGAGCCTAGGGAATTCGAACTTGATCAAGTTGAATTCTTGGGTTCAGGGGGACCCTCAAGGGAAGACCTGGGAAAGGACCAGTTGGACTGCCCTTCTCTTGAACCCCTCAGACAGCAGGCTGCTGCTGAGGCTGCTGGGAACGCCACAGGTACCCACAAGGTATACTGGGAAGATGGACTCCTGTACACTGAGTCAAGAGACCCCAAGCCTGGCATGACCAGGAGGCTGGTTGTACCCTTGTCTCAGCGTGGTTTCCTACTTACCTTGGCCCACGAGATTCCCTTAGCAGGTCACTTAGGCCAGACGAAAACGTGGGACAGGCTTGTCTCACACTTTCACTGGCCTCACATGAACGAAGATACCAAGGAGTTTTGCCGCTCCTGTGTCACTTGCCAAGCCAGTGGTAAGTCAGGTGGCACGACAAAGGCCCCCCTTATACCAATGCCTGTGGTGGGGGTGCCCTTTGAACGGGTGGGGATCGACATCGTCGGTCCCATGGAACCACCTACAGCATCAGGGCACAAGTTTATACTGGTGGTAGTGGATCATGCCACCAGGTATCCTGAAGCTATTCCCCTTAGGACCACTACAGCACCTGTTGTGGCAAGAGCCCTAGTTGGAGTGTTCTCCAGAGTGGGCTTCCCTAAGGAGGTCGTCTCCGACAGAGGTGCAAACTTTATGTCGAGCTACTTAACTGCTATGTGGAAGGAATGTGGTGTTAACTACAAGTTCACTACACCCTATCATCCACAATGCAATGGGCTTGTTGAGAGATTCAACAGGACCCTAAAAGGGATGATTCATGGACTACCGGAAAAGCTTCGGCGTAGATGGGACGTCCTGATCCCCTGCCTCTTGTTCGCCTACAGAGAAGTCCTGCAGAAGGGGGTTGGCTACAGCCCTTTTGAACTTTTGTACGGGCATCCTGTAAGGGGACCCCTGTGTTTGGTGAAGGAAGGATGGGAGAGACCTCTCAAAAAGCCTGCAGCCAACATAGTGGACTATGTGCTTGGCCTCCGCTCGCGGATGGCTGAATACATGGAAAAGGCATCTGAAAACCTTAAGGCCAGCCAAGAACTCCAAAAAGCTTGGCATGACCAAAAGGCTGTCTTGACTGTTTACCAGCCCGGACAGAAGGTGTGGGTGTTGGAGCCAGTTGCCCCAGCAGCACTCAAGGACAAATGGTCCGGGCCCTACACCATCCTGGAGAAAAAGGGAGAGGTCACCTACCTGGTCGACCTGGGAACTCCCCGGAGCCCCCACAGGGTGCTTCATGTCAACAGGCTAAAAGCATATGTCGACAGGAAGGACATGAGTTTGCTCATGGCCCTAGATGAGGGACAGGAAGAGGAGAGTGACCCTCTCCCCGACCTGCTCACTCAGAATCCTGACGATGGCTCGGTAGATGGTGTTGTCTTTTGTGGCAGCCTCTCCGAACATCAACAGAGCGACTGTAAACAGGTTCTTCAGTCGTTCAGACATATGTTTTCTCTAACACCCAGTCAGACCGATTGGTGCACCCATGAGGTTGACACTGGTGACAGCTTGCCCGTCAAGAGTAAAATCTACAGGCAGCCTGATCACGTTAGAGACTGCATCAAGAGTGAAGTGCAGAAAATGTTGGAGCTGGGAGTCATTGAACCCTCGGATAGCCCTTGGGCTAGTCCCGTAGTTCTAGTGCCGAAACCTCACACCCAGGGTGGTAAGAGAGAGATGAGGTTTTGCGTAGACTACAGGGGTCTCAATGCAGTCACTAAGACTGACGCCCACCCAATACCAAGGGCAGACGAGCTTATCGATAGATTGGCTTCGGCCAACTACTTAAGTACGTTTGACCTGACAGCTGGGTATTGGCAAATCAGGTTAGCTGAGGACGCCAAGCCTAAAACCGCATTTTCAACCCCTGGCGGGCATTATCAGTTCGTGGTAATGCCCTTTGGTCTGAAAAATGCACCTGCCACCTTCCAACGGTTGGTGAATCAAGTCCTTACTGGGCTGGATGACTTCTGTGCGGCGTATCTTGACGATATCGCTGTCTTTAGCTCCACCTGGGAGGATCACCTGGTCCACCTGCGGAAGACGTTAGAGGCACTGCAAGCAGCAGGTCTCACTATCAAGGCCACCAAGTGCCAGATAGGGCAGACACAGGTTGTATACCTGGGCCACCTTGTAGGTGGAGGTCAGGTTCAGCCACTGGAGAGCAAGATACAGTCAATCAGGGACTGGGCTCCTCCAACCACCCAGACTCAGGTTCGAGCTTTCTTGGGCCTGACTGGTTACTATAGGAAGTTTGTCAGGAACTATGGTTCAATTGTGACACCATTAAACGAACTGACAAGTAAGAAAATGCTAAAAAAAGTTCAGTGGACAGCGAGCTGTCAAAAAGCATTCGATGACCTAAAGCAGGCCATGTGCACGGCGCCTATCCTCAAGAGTCCGGACTACTCCAAACCATTCATTGTCCAAACAGATGCTTCTGAGTTGGGTGTGGGAGCTGTTCTTTCTCAACTGAATTTTGATGGTCAAGACCAGCCCATTGCTTTTATAAGCAGAAGGCTGACCCCTAGAGAGAAGAATTGGTCAGCTATTGAGAGGGAGGCCTTTGCTGTGGTTTGGGCCCTGAAGAAGCTGAGGCCATACTTGTTTGGCACTCACTTCAAGATTCAGACCGACCATAAGCCCCTCTTGTGGCTAAATCAGATGAAGGGTGAAAACCCCAAACTGCTTAGGTGGTCCATTTCCCTACAGGGGATGGACTTTACAGTGGAACATAGACCTGGTACTGATCATGGCAATGCCGATGGGCTCTCCAGATATTTCCACTTAGAACAAGAAGACTCACCTGGTCAAGGTTAGCTTATTGTTCCGACGTTTGGGGGGGGGTCATGTAGGAGAGTAGGGTCTGCAATCCTATGATCACCCAGATTTTTTGCTTTTGTTTCACTGGTTTACGACTTTCTCTGGCTGTGGGCCTGCTAATCAGACCCACAGCCTGGCTGTTCTCTTTCTAAATTACGATATGTACCCTAGGTGCATTTACCAATTGGTACTGGGCCACCTTATCAGACCCCGTAACGCAGGGCATAGGTGTACCCAGGGCCGCCAGGGGCTGAAGCATGTATTATGCCACCCCCGGCTGGCCTCCTAAATTTGACACAACTGGCTGCACGACAGCTGGGGCGAAGACGTGTAACCACCCTTCGCTTTAGGTATAGTAGCTCTATATCTAACCATACAATGGACACCCGAGTTCCTATCAGTCACTCCTATGGCAGGCCTTAACGATCCTGAAGGCAGAGTGCGTGGGCTCGTGTGAGCTAGGTTCAGGCCCGAGCCGAGCCCGGTTGCAGCTTGCGGAACCAAGACCCAATAGCTGTTCCATGATAACGCGTACCATTTCGGTAACTCCGGTGTCGCGTTATCAAGGCATGTCGAGTAAGGTGTCATACGAATCGGGGTGCTGCCCTCTCACCAATTCTGGCGATGAGGTTAGCATTCCACCCTTCTAGAGGGACACGACATGTACGTAACTGTGAACCCCGGTTAAAGTTAACTAAAGCCTCAGCTCCACAAAATGGATGCTGCCACCACAGACACAAGTCTGACCTCCTGCTGCTGGGAGTCCTTCCAGCGAGGAGCGCTTGGACAAAGGGTTTCCTGTCGAGGGCGGTGTTCGCACCGTCCCAGACAGGGTTTGTGTATTCTGGGTAGGTAGGGCTTTGGCGAGAAGGTGACTGCGGAGTGGCACCCCGGTGCTCACTACGCATCTGCCGGTTAGAACCAGTTCCAGGGGCGACAGCCCTGGCCTGGGGAAAGTCCGGCAGGGGAGAGGGGTGTAACTACCCCCCTTCCTGGTCCCACCCTTAGGGCAGGACCTAGTCATGTACCCACCCCTTTCTTTAGAATAAAGACCGGAGCGGGGACCCTTCCAAATTAGATCATCTTTGATTCAAGAACTACTTTCTACGAAAGGACATTCAAGACTCTTCTCAAGATTTCTCCCTTGTGACTAAGGAGTAGTCACCCTGCATCAGCGGGCACCAACTAAGAACTCTGCGGTTTGCTGTAAGTCCTTCCTCAAGGAATCCGACGGCCCAGCTCGACGAGAACCGGCTTCCCTGGCACCTCTGACCTCTACCCCCGTCATCAGCTCAGCTGTGATCTGTGGGTGCGACGAGACCTCGAGGGACCGGCCATCATCAGAACCTGCACGCTCTTAAAACCAGCACGACCATCGAGGTAACTCTCTGGTGAGTGCTCTGGGGTCCGAGAAGCCCCGACCCTGAGCCGCTCCAGCACCGAAGTGCAGTCTCCCAGCATCTCCACGATCTGCGTGGGGCCCTTCTGCTCGCTGCTCAGCACGTTGTCTGGTCACTAGCCGCTGGCTGTGCCCTTCTGTGACGACATCCGAGAATCATCACTGCTGGTCTGGTTGCTCCAGACTGGCCCTTGCTTCCATCTTTGCGAGAAGCACCCCGGACCCTCCTGGTCCACTCAAGACGCCATCTTAGGCCCACCACGTGGCCCTGAGATCTGCCAAGGCTTGTTGCCCTATCCTGAGCCCAGCGACGCCGACAGCATCATCCTTCGTGGGACAGCTCGCACCTCCACCGTGGTCGCCGACAACGCCTCCTGGTCCGTGAGACTGCAGAGCCTAGCGTCGCCCACTCACCTGGTCGAGGTGACGGCCAACCGGTGCCTTCCTGGTACCCTCTGACTACTGGCTAGTAGTACGAACTTGGTCCCCTCTGCTTTCAGGTTTCATCAATCTCCGATCCAGGCTTGGATCTCTACGAACTATTCAGCACTGGTCGCCGGCCAGCAACTCCTTTTCTTCCGGCTCCTGGCTCGTCAGCGAAGACCCCGACGCCTGTAAGACTTGTGCAGCCGCAGCCCTCGTGGCTAGGTAACTCGGCATTTCGGTGCCTGCATAGCCTCCTTACTCTAGGGTCCTGAGTCCCTCGCTTCCGACTTGCCTTATCGGGTCCGCCCGAGACCTTAATCTTTCCGTGTCCTCGGACACTTGTTTTAATTGTGCACTTGAAGTATTTGCTAAAGAGATTTGGTTTGTGCTTAGTACCCTGTCCTCATAAAGAGTACAGGGCTGTTGTGATTCTTAATAAATATACTGTTTATTTTCATAACACTTGTGTGGTGTCCTTTCACTGGGTGTTCAAGGGGTACATGTGTGGTAAACAGCTGGCTTAACGCGCCCTCTTGAGTCTTTAGCCTTAGACTGCTCGTATCCACGCTACTAGGATAGCTGGTCTATAGGTTGACTTACAACCAAACACCATAAGGGTCGTTGGAACGATACATAGCGGTCGCTAGAATAGCGAACGTTGCATATCGGGCCAACTTCTCACACTTACCCTAAATTTAAATAAGAAATGTGATTCTGCTACACACAAACTGTAATAGCCCCCCATCCATGCAGTCTGTGATTCATTGGGTTCTTTCAATAATACCCTGATGTTTTTCCACTGAAAAGCCAGGCAACGGAATTGAAACTCTTCAGTGGTCAGCCCCCTGTCCATTCTTCTTCGTAGCCTTTTTCCAGAAAGCTTAATCCTTATTGAAACTCATGGGGATTGTAATAAAAACAAATGAGAGTTTCAGCAAAATGGACCTTTTGATCAGGTTTGACCTCCCATATATTTTTATGAGGAATTAATGATCCTGTTGATTATAGGATTAACTATCTCAACTCGAATATGTAACACCGGGGGGGACAGGGATCGAAAGGGGATCCCGATTTGCACGCCAAGATGGCCTTAGAGGTTTCCTCAAGGGACACTGGGGCAAACTCCTCAAAGCAGGGGGGAGTCGTCATCTCACCAAACTGTTCAGTTTCCGCAGTTACTATTACTCCTGGTGGGAAGGTCTTCACAATGGCAAGAATTTTGTTATCAAAATAATTGGATATCGCATTACAGAGATCTTGGGATGGGGGAATCTCCTGCGATAAAGCTGAAGGATTCATAAAATCCTAAACAATCTTAAAAAATGCTTTTTGTTCCTGCCCTGCCATAGATAAGGCCTGTAGATAATGGTTTTTTTTGCGGATTTTATTTCTGCATGGTATTTCCATCTTGCTGCTATGTAGATATTACGTGCGGTGGCGTCATAGTTTCGGCGCCATCTTCGTTCTAGTACTCTGACCTTACCTAGTTCAAGTTTCAGAGTCATTGAGAACCAAGGGGCACTCTTTTTAGTCCTGCTATTTTTAGAATTATTGTTTCTAGGCGAACTTAGCAGGAGTCCTGCTCTAGCAATCCATTCACAGGAAGTCTGCTTATCTGTTGAAGTAAGATCAGTTAGAACTGGTAGATTGTCTTTAAGCTTATTAATTACGTCAGGTCTACTAGTTAAAGATTTCCAATCAGGGGTAGATTTAGTTTGGACTTTATTTATCCGCGATGTGAGATTGGTGATGGATTTCAAGTCCCATACAATATTAAAAGGAATAAAATAATGATCCGTCCATGTCTGAGGACTGGGGGATTTGACTCTCAGAGTAGAAAAGTTGGAACAAATGCAGTCTAATAAATGTCCTGCCTGATGGGTGGGTTCCTGATTCATAAGTGAAAGCCCCAATACTTCAATAATTTCCATAAAACAACCTACTCGGGGGTCATTAGGAGACTCTAGGTGCAGATTTAAATCACCCAATACTGATAAATGGGAAGATCTGAGTGCTAGTTCACTCAGAGCATCACCTACTGTTTCCAAGAACTTCGAAGATGGACCCGGAGGACGGTAAATAAGGGCCCCAGAGAAGACAAATGTGTCATGGATCTCCAATTGGAATGCTAATGCTTCTGCTCCCTTAATATGCGTCAGTCCTTGAGATGAACACTTAATAGTGTTACGGTAGATGATAGCCAGGCCCCCTCCACGTTGTTCAGGTCTGTCCAAACGTTGGATAAGAACGTTATGTGGGAGGGCTATGGCTAGATCGGGATTACACCATGGCGTTAGCCATGTTTCTGTGACCAGGAGCCAGTCCAGATGGGAATCAACAATAAGGTCATAGATATTCTGGGCATTCTTAGGTAAAGATCGTGCATTGATTAATCCACCCCGAATAGTGAGGGAATCTAAAGGGGTTTCCATAGGAGGCTCAGGAGTTAATGTCCTGCGACAATGGGTACAACATACGGGACCATGCCAACTCTGGGGGAGTAGGGCATCTTTACAATGGGCTTGGGGGCCAGTGTGTGACAACAAGAATTCTCTAGACATGCCTGAACGAGGAAGGAGGGAAGCGGCAAAGGTCGCACAGAGTCTCCCGCCTTTCCCGCCTCCTTAGCGCTGACGGGCACAGACGGGCAGACTCTGGCTCGGCTCAGGCGCGAGTCAGGCGCGCCCGCTGCACGTCACCGCTGCGCGAGAGGGGTGAGGTTTAAATAAAGGCTCACCTGATCTGCTGACTGAGCACTAGAGCGCTCAGGCGAATGGCACACAGGAGGTCCCGGTCCCACCCAAGATGGCGGAAGACGCCACGAATCGCCGGTGGATACACGCTTGAATCCGCTCTAAAAGCAGTGGGGGCACAATTAATATGCAAGTATGTGGGCGCAGTAGTGATTTTTTAAAATCAGGGACAAAGAAATTAAATTAACCTAAATAGCAAAATCGGATTTTTAAAAATAGCGCTGCACGCTCTGTTACACGCCGACAGTGAAGCGCGGTGCAAATACAAATGCTGCCTTTCCCAAGGACGATTTGCTTCAGGAGTTCACCTTAAATAAAGGCTCACATGATCTGCTGACTGACCACTACAGCGCTCAGGCGAATGGCACACAGGAGGTCCCGGTCCCACCCAAGATGGCGGAAGACGCCACGAATCGCCGGTGGATACACGCTTGAATCCGCTCGAAAAGCGGTGGGTGCACAATTAATATGCAAGTATGTGGGCGCAGTAGTGATTTTTTTAAAATCAGGGACAAAGAAATTAAATTAACCTAAATAGCAAAATCGGATTTTTAAAAATAGCGCTGCACGCTCTGTTACACGCCGACAGTGAAGCGCGGTGCAAATACAAATGCTGCCTTTCCCAAGGACGATTTGCTTCAGGTGTTCGCCTTAAATAAAGGCTCACCTGATCTGCTGACTGAGCACTAGAGTGCTCAGGCGAATGGCACACAGGAGGTCCCGGTCCCACCCAAGATGGCAGAAGACGCCACGAATCGCCGGTGGATACACGCTTGAATCCGCTCTAAAAGCGGTGGGGGCACAATTAATATGCAAGTATGTGGGCGCAGTAGTGATTTTTTAAAATCAGGGACAAAGAAATTAAATTAACCTAAATAGCAAAATCGGATTTTTAAAAATAGCGCTGCACGCTCTGTTACACGCTGACAGTGAAGCGCGGTGCAAATACAAATGCTGCCTTTCCCAAGCTGCCTTTTCCAAGTGGCTACTGCAAAGGCCCTTCCTCCTGTTCGTAGGAGGCGACAACAGGGGCAGATCATAAGGCGGAGATGGTTAGATCTGAGATTTCGGGAAGCATGTGAGAACTTCATTCTACGTCTCAGGTAGATAGGGCCTCGATCATTAAGAGCTCTAAAAGCCAGGGTCAGAGATTTAAATTGAATGCGAAATCTCACTGGGAGCCAATGAAGTTTGATCAAATGAGGTGAGATGGAGTGACGGTAGGGGATGTTGCAAATCAACCTGGCAGCTGAGTTCTGAACTGTCTGTAGTTGATTTATGAGATATGCCGGGGCTCCGACATACAGACTATTTGCGTAGTCCAAGTGAGCAGTGATGAGGGCATGGACTACTGTCTTGCGTGAGTCTAATGGTAAAAAACGGATGATTTTTTTTATCATACGGAGCTTTCAAAAGCAAGACGTAGTGACTTTTTTATTTTGGGTCTTGCAGGAGAGGGCAGTATCAAATTGAAACCCTAAGTTACGGGCAGCTTGGACTGGAACCGGAGGAGGATTTAGTTCAGTCGGCCACCAGAGACTGGAAGAAATAGGAGATTTCTGATTAAAAAATAGGTCTTCCGTCTTATCTGTATTAAGTTTTAACTTGTTAGAGGACATCCAGGCGGCAATGTTCACCAAGCAGTGGCGAAAGTTGTGAAAAGAGTTTTCGGAGTGATCCCTAAAGGAGAACTCCAGCTGAGTGTCGTCAGCGTAAAAAATTACTCTGACGCCCCAGGATTCCACTACTTTTGCCAGTGGTTTTAGATACACATTGAATAGGAGCGGGCTGAGGGCAGAACCTTGTGGAACTCCCCAAATCAATGGTTTCTTGGTGGAAAGGAAGGAGCCCAGCATTACCTGTTAAAATCTGTCCGTGAGGACAGATTTAACCCAAGCGAGGGGATTCCCTCCGACTCCTACCTCTTGCAAGCGAGTGAGTAGTATGTCATGGGAGATGGTGTCAAATGCTGCGGATAGGTCGAGGAGGACAGCATGGCCTCCTCTCCCCTATCCGTGCATTCCTTAATCGACTCAGACACTTCAAGTAAAGCTGACTTGGTACTGAAGTCCGGTCTAAATCCTGATTGAGAGTCATGAAACAGCGAGTTTGACTCAAGGTAGTTGGATAACTGCTCTTGTACCGCCTTCTCGAGCACTTTAGCTGGCTTGGGTAAGAGTGAGATCGGTCGGTAGTTGCTCAGGCAGGTTGGATCGACACCTGCTTTTTTTTGGATGGGAATAAGCATTGTGTGTTTCCAAGCGGAAGGGACAACACCTGAATATAAGGAGGAGTTCCAGATTTCAAGCAGGGGGTTAATAGCTAACGGGGCAATTTCATTCATAATCAGGGCCGGGGCTGGGTCCAATGGTGAGCCTGATTTACATTTCAAAAATAGATTCAAGGCATGCTCCTTGGTGAGTGGTTTAAAAGTAGTGAGTGCATTCGTGCAGAAGGTGGTATGGACTTCAGTAATCTCTGTACCATTCTGAAGAATAGTTGCCGTGATGTTGGCTATTTGTTTAGCAAAAAAATCTGATAAATCGTCACTGAATGCTTGGGAAGGGGAAACTGGGGCGGACAGAGCAGTGGGATTAGTAAACTCTTTGACAATGTTAAAGAGGGCCTTAGTAGAGTTTTTTGCATTGGCAATAGTTTCTGCAAAGTAAACACTCATAGAGTTGCGTTTGAGTTTATGAAACTCTTTAAGGGCCTGTCTGTAAAGTGACTTGGCTGCAGGGTCATATGTCCGACGCCATTGTCGCTCCAACTTTTTACATCTGCTTCTGTTTTCCCTTAGTTCTAGGGTAAACCAGGGGGCTGATGGTTTTAGTCTGCGGGAGGTGAGGGTCTGTAAGGGGTCAATTTTCTCAATGGATCATGCACCATACCTCTCCAGCGCCTCATCCATCCCACCTGTAGATCTTGAAGCCCTGGGTCAGAGAAGGACTCAGGCACTCTGCCATTGAGCTTAGCACTTCACAAACCCTTGATTACACCACTTACATGACAATCTGGGCTAGACATGGTCTTTTGAAGAGTTGTTACACTTTCTTGCAATGCCTACCAGTGCATAGTACACTGCAAGGAAGGTTAAACACCCTCTAGTGAGGACCTGAGCATGAACAGCCACAGCTCAATCATAAGTCCTGACAGGACCTGCACACACGGTATGCATCTACAGTGTGCACTGAAAACAACTTGTCCCGCTCCACATTCTACTTCCAAGAAATGAATGAAATGAAATGCATGAAATGAAATGAAATGAAATTGGGTTTTGTAAAGCGCGTTACTACCCGGAGGCCTCGTAGCGCTGTGGGACGGTAGGTTTTTTGGAGATTGCTATCTGGCTTAATGGAAGAGAAGTGTTTTCAGGCTTTTCCTGAACTTTTGTAGGTCAGGTTCGCTACGCAGTGTGGGTGGCAAGGAGTTCCAGACTGAGGCCGCATTCAATGAAAAGGAGCGTCCACCCCATCTGGCCTGTTTGATTTTCTTAGTTGTGGCCAGAAAAGCTGTGCTTGAGCTGAGTGATCTCGGCGGATGGTAGGGGGTGGCAAGTAAGCATGAGCGTGAAATCCGTTATGCTCGCGGATTTTGCGGATTTTCGGGAAATCCGCAATCCGCGAATTTTGCGGATTTCCCGCAAAATCCGCCAAAAAAAATCCGCGAACGTAACAGGTTCAAAAGTTGAACCCACACTCATTTAACTATTTTACAATGGCGCCAGCAAGCTGCCAGCGCCGTTGTAAAATAGTTACAAAGTTAGCTTGCACAGGAACCACTAGATAAAACGAAGCAGGTGCTTCCTGTGCAAGCTAACTTTGTAACTATTTTACAACGGCGCTGGCAGCTTGCTGGCGCCATTGTAAAATAGTTACAGGGCAGCACAGCCTTACAGGTCACTCAAGGGACCCCTGCGCCCTTCAGGGCGATTGCATAGTAACACACACATGGTCGCTCGAACTAGTTAATGCTCAAATTCAGTGACTCATTCATTAGCCCAAAAACAATCATGAGCGTCTTCGAGGCTGGACAGGTGTGCCTCTTCCCAAATGTACCACGGAAAATCAGCTGTGATGCTGGATAGAGGCCTTTGCATCCTTGACTTTCACGAGCGCAATACCCGTGCTGTTCCTGTGACCAGGAGCTTCTTTTTCTTCATCTGCTGAACCGATCTTTCTCTGACCTTTTATACATGCAAGAGGCATGTGAACTCGCATGGAAGCCCCCCCCACCACAAAATCCGCAAATCATGGTCGCTCGAACTAGTTAATGCTCAAATTCTGTGACTCATTCATTAGCCCAAAAACAATCATGAGCGTCTTCGAGGCTGGACAGGTGTGCCTCTTCCCAAATCTACCGTGGAAAATCAGCTGTGATGCTGGGTAGAGGACTTTGCATCCTTCACTTTCATGAGCACAATCCCTGTGCCTGTTCCTGTGACCAGGAGCTTCTTTCTCTTCGTGTTCGCACGGGTTGCTGCAAGTTCGCACGCGTTTTGTACAATTTCGCAATTTGCGAAATTGTACAAAACGCGTGCGAACTTGCAGAAACCCGTGCGAACATAAAAAAAAGAAAATCCGCGCGGATTCGCGGATTTTGCGGATTTTGGCAATCCGCAAATCCGCAAATCCGCGGATTGCCAATCCGCAAAATCCGCTCATACCTAGTGGCAAGGGAACAGATCATTGCAGGGGCTTTCTTCCACATGGCCTTGTGCATAATGCATAATTTCCAGGCAAGACAGCACATCACTAATGTTTCAAGCCTCGGCAGACTGTATATCGGGGTTTAGCCCATTACGTAAATGTATAGTATGTGGTCAAGTGTTCCTGTGACATTGTGGAAGTGCTCTTGCAATACCTTGCCCTGCTGCATGGCTGGAGGTTTAAGCCTGGGAAGAAGCTGAAGGGATCTGTGAACGAGTGTGCGTGTAAGTGGGGGGAATGCGTGAGGTGGAGTGATGCGATGGAAAGACATGGGATAACAACCATTTTAGGGCTGAGCAATACCCAAATGATGTGTGCAATGTTTTCCTAACAATGCCCCATACACGGTCTTAGCTTCCAGCCTCACATTGAGGAGTGCGTGAAGCAGATGGGGGACATTCCGAGCCAAGTGAAGGGAGCGGGCAGCGTTCCCGCCAGCACATACAGCAGCGTGGCCCAAGACTCAGACAACGTGCTTCAGCCCATTATGAATGTCCTCGACAGCAAGTAGTGGGGAGACTTTTAAACAGTCTCTACAATTATTTTAAAACCAGACAGGGCATGGTATCCGCAGACTGCTTCCTGTGTACTTTGGATCTGGCCACATGCTGTTAAAACTGTTCTTGGATTGTACGACACGCCGTCACCATTTCTGTTCTCTTCATGTGGAACGCATTAAATGTTGCTGAAATTGCATTTTATACCGCCAGTGTTATAAATGTTTATGGCAAATAAAATAGTTTTCTTTAATGGAATTTTTGACTACAAGTCATGACTCTATACATTGAATTGTTCTGTGCTCCAGACTGGCATCAAATGTTATATTTAGCATCGCCTATGCCACTTCCTCGCAGAAGCAGTGCTGCCTGTTGTGGTACATAAGTAATCTGTTTACTGACCACAATCAGCGGGGGTTCAGTGCTGGTTTTTCTATTCCCCTGCTGCTATTTTGTAATGGGTAATGCTTCCTCTGTACTACCTCCATTCTGTGCGGTTTCAATTGAACCTGGACTGGTGGAGAATATCTAGAAAAGTGTTGGCACGTTGCCTGGAGACTCCCAAGAGTTAGTCTTAATGTCTCTCTTATACCCCATTTCTACCCAACCTGACGGTCTTTGCCAAGATCTGCGAGAAGACGGTGTTGCAGCAGGTGCTGAAGGAGCTGTGGAAGCTAGCGATGAACCGATGGAGAAGACCATAGTCCTTCCTCGTCTCAACTATCAAAAGGTGAGTGCAACAGCAGACACCTGGGGCATCCATGCCTCTAATGTACATTACTTGCTGCTAACACCAGCATCTTTCCTGATGGGCACAGTGTCAGTAGAACAGGAAATATTTGCAGTCTGAGAGGGAATTCAAGGAAGGCCATTTGATCAAACAGTAGCAACCAGGGAAGACAAGTATGCCAAAGGAGGAGTATCCCCTCATAAAGGGAGGCAGAGAAAATTCTCTGAGTCTAGGGTTAAGCGCTTGAGTCAGCACATTATGCCCTAACCCGTTGTCGGATAATGCATATCCTTATAGAAGACCCCTCACTCACCAACCTAGTTGGTGACATGCTTCATCATCGGGGTCCCACCCCATAGGCCGAGTGCCCACAGGGTGTGCTGCGACACTTGACTACAGTGGAGCTGGTTAGTTTTTCTTTTATGTGTGCATAACTATCAAAATTGACAAGTGTATTAAAAAAGGGCCAAACTACTCACTTAAAGTATTTATTCTTGAGTGCTTGAACCCTTGTAAAAAAAGTGTAGTACCTGTGCCTAATTAGGTAGGCTTTGGTGTCTTGAGAAGTATGGTGTGTTAAAAATAGTGAGGTGTGCTATGTGAAATTCTACAAAAAACTACTGATAACTAGGTCTACATGTTTCAACCATTGATGTGATTCTTTGGTTTTCGTCAGGACCATGAAGTATGAACTGGGTGGTCCGCGCATGCTAAGGTGCGCCCTGCTCTAGTTCAAATTGGAGACGCAAATTGCGATCTCATGTAAAAAAAGGTGTGTTTTCCTTATTCGGGAAAAACCTGAAAGACAAACGGGGGGACAAAAGAAGGTTGGGATCACATACCAGGGTAGAGAAAACAATGAATTACATTTAACACATATTCCGCTGGTCATAATCACAACCGAAGGATCAATAGATGGAGTCATACCAGCGTTTTTATTAAAACAGTAGGGTCCATCTATTGCGATCAGGATAAAAGTGCTTCAGTGATATTTAGCGGACTGTGCCTGAAGTACAGAGCCAGCGCCAGGAAGAGGTGTCGAACTGGTTTGGCAACTGGGGATCTAGTGTAAAAAGGGGTAGGTTTACCGCTAGGCGAACAGAAGTCGCAAGTAAGTGCAAACATGCTGACCTACGTGCGGGACGACAATCCACCGAACGATACCACTGGTTTTACTTCTCTGTCCGATCCGGGCAGCTCGTCGCTCATACTTTGCCTCTGTTTCTAACACTTACAGGTGACGGACACTTGCCGTCTTGGAAATGTTGATGCCCATGAAGCGGTAGCTTCCGCCTCCAGCGTAAGCTTAACAACGTTGCCATTGTGATCCACCATAGCGACATTACCACTGCACGTAAAACCCACCTGCGTAGCCGCCCACAATGCAGCACTATAGAGATCACTTTCCCTTACTACGGCCCCCCCTTTTTAGGTCGAGGGACCGTTAAGCTGCAAAGCAGCTTCCGGTCCGGAGAATTAATGTCGCTCAGTAGATCCCGCCTCCTTGCCCCTTCTCTTCTCCATTGGCTGGCTTCCTAAACGGAGGCCAGCCATTGGAGGAGAGGTCCGTCACTCCGATGTAGCCCCGTCCTTTTCGGATTTGGGGGCGTAATTTTTGCGGTTTGTTAGATAGTGACGTCGTCCGTCACTCAGCACAGCAAAACACGCCCCCAAATCCGAAAATTTCCTAAGCTTTCTTGCCGCCATTGTTGCCCAGCCGGCGCCGAGTACGGTGATGCAGCGCACATTCTCCGGCACAAACTGCGGATGGGGCTTCCGCCCAGCGCCTCGGAGCCCAGCTGCAGTCTTTTCCGCCCACACGCAATGCAAGGAGAAGCAAATTGCTCCTGCCGCTTACTTGCACACACGCTGTGCAAGGAAAAGCACACGGCACACCCCCCCATCTTCCGAAGCCCCTTCTGCCATCGCAAGCTGTGCGCTAGAGCCTGGACTGGGAGACGGAGCTTCATTCTGGCGGCAGCAGCAGCGGGCATTGTGCTGGAGCACCGCAACAGCTGCTGCCGCCATGGACTTTACCCCGAGCCCCCCGGAGAGAGGTGAGATGAGCACAGCTACGGGGAGAGGGGCCTCCACACTGGCCTCGCCGCCCTCTCCCCCCCCGGCCTCCCCCGCCCCCGGCCTCTCACTGCCACGGCACCGCCAGTAGCAGCAACTCACGCCCGCAGTGCCAGTGCCCCGCCGCCCTTGGCATAGTGATATTGAGCGGGATGGAGCGGTGTGACTTCCTGGTCTCCCTTACCGCGAGTGCTCCTTAATATATGTCACTGCTCCAAACATTTTGTGGGTGCAATTTAGTGTTGTATTTCACTTCTCCAGAAAGACCGAGTCATACCTTTGTTTATTTAGCTGGCATTGTGACAAAATTGCCAAGCTAGCCTTGCCAGAAATCAAAAGGTTTGGCCGTTGTTAAGTAAAACAGCGGTTGGCTTTTCGGCGTGGTATTGATTTCTAACTGCCTCTTGACTTTGTTGCGAAGGTATGTGGTGGTGAGAAGCATGGCAATCTGGTGCCCGTCTTCTACAGTAGGGCTGACATACATTTGATGACATAGAGCATAGCGTGCTCAATCTCCACTGCTGTGATTTTGATTTTCTCAATAGGACTACTGCATTTAGGTATTTTTCATCTGGAATTGCCTGCCTTTAAAGTACACTATCCCTGTTTGTCAGTATGTTGTCAATAGGAACGCTTACATTTCAGTAATATGCTCGTTAATAACAAGGTCGGACTGAGAACTAAAAACAGCCTCGACAAATTTGTTAAAACTGTGCAAGCGAGCAATGTGCTATGTCGTTTGTACGGTGCAGCATATCCAGGCGCATTGATTAACTTTCCCAGAATGGTCTGAGAAGCGCTTCTACACAAAATAAAGTGTAATAAAATAGGGTGAACGTGTGCATTTTACAGTACCATTTTTCAAGTTTATTGACTAAAAAAGTATATTAAGTGCTGGGAGTTCTGAATGGAAACTAGTAAAATATTGCAGTACTGAGTAGCAACACTACTTCAAGACAGACAATCATATAGAATGTGTCAACAAAAACAATATATGCCAGGTACAAAAACTGGATGTACAACAGGCAGATATTAGTGCACGTGGAAAAGTAGTGCCTATCTGACCCAGTGTCACACTGGATGAATGCTGACCCAATATCATACACAACAAAGAACAGTACCAGTTTATATTCTGTCAGGAAAATGTCTACAATCAAAAGATCGCTGATGTACAACAAGGTCAGTGTTGTTCATTGTACCAGGAAGCAACTAAATGTGTTAAGGGCTATTTGTCTACTAGGAATGTTGATCAACAGTATGTTAAGGCGGTGCAGGCTATTTATTAAATATGATGCTCATACACAAAAAATGTGCGTTTTGTAGGTATCTGACATTTCTATAGCATGGACATAATTCAATAATTCTCCTTTCCCGCCCCACCTCCCGCTGTCCGTGTCTCCTTTCCTGCCCCTGCTGTCCGTGTCTCCTTTCCCGCCCCCCCCCCGCTGTCTGTGTCTCCTTTCCCGCCCCCCCGCTGTCTGTGTTTCCTTTCCCGCTCCCCCCGCTGTCCGTGTCTCCTTTCCCGCTCCCCCCCGTCCGTGTCTCCTTTCCCGCCCTCCCGCTGTCCGTGTTTCCTTTCCCGCCCCCCCTCCCGCTAACAGTGTCTGCTTTCCCACCCCCCCTCCCTATTCTTTAGAAAGCGCAACTGAAATGCTTGGCTTTCAAGTCTCCTGAAGCACATATTACTAGGTTTTGGCTTCAAATTTGGGTTTAGGATGCAAGGATGGTCCGTTGTCTAGAACCATGGACCCTTGAGTGCCTGCATACATGTTTTAGGTGATTAAAGGTTTGTTTTTTAATTGTGATTCTAACGACTGATCAAACGTTCCTGGCTCATGTGTAGGGTGGAGCCATTTCTTGACTGTACTGAGGGCTTGCACATGTTGCAGAATGTCTTTGTCTTGAAGTCATTTTGACTGCCTAGTTATGCTACTCCTTATTGTTTCACTTACAAATGTGCTGCTACAAGCTTTTTCCTTGATTCTGCAGAGGGTGGTAATGCCGAGGAGTGTGACATGCCTGGGATTCTCAGAAAAGGACAGGACTGGTTTTGCTGTGATGCATCAAAATGAGTCGTCATTCTGATTCAGGGTGGGCGCTTTCTTTGCCACAGACCTTTTATTCAAAAGTAGAAAGCTGTACCTTTTTGAAAATTGAGAGGAGTTGTAAATTGTTGTGAGCATTCCTGTGATACAAATGATAGGTAAAGGCAGGGTATGTTGGACGATATTGCTGAAAGTGAGCAGCACTGTGAGTGGCTCTGTCTGTGTGTGTGAGTGGCTCTGTCTGTGTGTGTGAGTGGCTCTGTGTGTGAGTGGCTCTGTGTGTGAGTGGCTCTGTGTGTGTGAGTGGCTTTGTGTGTGTGTGAGTGGCTATGTCTGTCTGTGTGAGTGGCTCTGTCTGTCTGTGTGAGTGGCTCTGTCTGTCTGTGTGAGTGGCTCTGTCTGTCTGTGTGAGTGGCTCTGCCTGTCTGTGTGAGTGGCTCTGTCTGTCTATGAGTGGCTCTGTCTGTCTGTGTGTCTGTGTGAGTGGCTCTGTCTGTGTGTCTGTGTGAGTGACTCTGTCTGTGTGTCTGTGTGTGTGGCTCTGTCTGTGTGCGTGGCTCTGTCTGTGTGCGTAGCTCTGTCTGTGTGCGCGGCTCTGTGTCCGCGAATACTCTCTAGTACTCTCTAATGCTCACCTATTGCCATTGTAAATGACAATACCATTTATTTATGTTTAAACAAAAAAATGAAAAAAAATGTCATGAGCAATGCCAATAGCTCTACCTTTCATAATGCTGAGACCATTGCATTGTAAATGCTTGTTACACTAGATCCCCAGTTGCCAAACCAGTTCTACACCTCTTCCTGGCGCTGGCTCTGTACTTCAGGCACAGTCCGCTAAATATCACTGAAGCACTTTTATCCTGATCGCAATAGATGGACCCTACTGTTTTAATAAAAACGCTGGCATGACTCCATCTATTGATCCTTCGGTTGTGATTATGACCAGCGGAATATGTGTTAAATGTAATTCATTGTTTTGACTACCCTGGTATGTGATCCCAACCTTCTTTTGTCCCCCCGTTTGTCTTACAGGTTTTTCCCGAATAAGGAAAACACACCTTTTTTACATGAGATCGCAATTTGCAGTCTCAAATTTGAACTAGGGCAGGGCGCACCTTAGCGTGTGCGGACCACCCAGTTCATACTTCACGGTCCTGACGAAAACCAAAGAATCACATCAATGGTTGAAACATGGAGACCTAGTTATCAGTAGTTTTTTGTAGAATTTCACATAGCACACCTCGCTATTTTTAACACACCATACTTCTCAAGACACCCAAGCCTACCTAATTAGGCACAGGTGCCACACTGTTTTTACAAGGGTTCAAGCACTCAAGAATAAATACTTGAAGTGAGTAGTTTTGGCCCTTTTTTAATACACTTGTCAATTTTGATAGTTATGCACACATAAAAGAAAAACTAACCAGCTCCACTGTAGTCAAGTGTCGCAGCACACCCTGTGGGCACTCGGCCTATGGGGTGGGACCCCGATGATGAAACATGTCACCAACTAGGTTGGTGAGTGAGGGGTCTTCTATAAGGATATGCATTATCCGACAACGGGTTGGGGCATAATGTGCTGACTCGAGCGCTTAACCGTAGACTCAGAGAATTTTCTCTGCCTCCCTTGATGAGGGGATACTCCTCCATTGTTTTTGTAAATTATTCCGGGGACCAGGAGTTCCCACCTTACATAGTGTATGTAAAATTCCCTGACTCTCTCCTTTGATATAGAAAGACAAGTATGCCTCCAAAGTTGTGTCTCCCCTGGCAGAATGCTTTCTACAAAGTGACTTACTGGGGAAAAACATGTGTACTACTCACAAAAAGATCAGTTTCCACTCCACACTCCACCTACAATGGAATCCATGCCTTATGGTGTGTTATTCCAACCCCAACCAAAAGCCACATAAAGTTAAACTCAACTTCTGAAGAGATCCAATCTGAGCTCAAATACCAGCTGACTGTACCCAAGGTATAACTTGCATACATTGTCACTTGCGATGATGAATCTAAGAGACTCATCTGATTTGAGCGATGCACCTTCAACTGCATTGTGGGGCAGAGGCAGAAACAGGAGACTGATACAACTTGAGGTTAGAGGAGGCACGCGCAGGCATCAATTTAGATGCAACATGTCCTGTTTTAACTAAGAAAAGAATGTGCTTTTCTTCTAATGTTCTTCATTAGCCTAAGCGAGTATTTTATCAGATATAAATAGTGCCGTAGAGTCCTTGCTACAATGCAAAAAAGCCTCTGAGAGGGCCTGGTTCACTCGTGACTGATGTTTCACAGAGCAAATGAGCAGATCTGCATGTTGAGTCCAGTTTACTTGTCCCCTGCCCAGTAACTGGACCGCACGTGTGACAGTGAGCGTAGCCTTATGGGGATTTTCACTGTTATTCAAGGATGTTGGAACGACACCTGTTAAGGTACATTTTGCAAACCTACTCCTTACGTCTAATGGTCTGATCTCTGCTTGCTCTTCATCGTCACCTGCTCGGTGCCTTCATAACGGCATTGTTTTGGTGAGCGGCTTGATTCTGAGTCCTCCGTAAGTTTTCCGTTGTAGCTTTGAGTTTGTTATGCCGAGGTGTCTCGCAGTGATCCATGGCACGGTGACTCCCTTGAAAAGCATTGATAGAGAGGTGGCTGCTATGTCCTTCATTGAAGGAACAGTCATTAACAAGGTACCAGCCCAACAAGTTGTTTAGCCGTAAAGAGGATGGCTTGATGAGCTCGGGATGTCCGGTTCCCCTGCTGGCTTACTACACATTTTACGCTATGGACTTGTTCAAATGTTGGCATTACTAACTTGCAGAGGGCCGTGGGCAATGCTGAGTCTGTGTGGCGGTCATACAAGTGCTTGTCATCCATGCATCACATTATCTAGTTATGGGACTATATTCATGCAAAATTTGGCGCTCATGGTATTTCCATTATTCTCCTTGATAAAATGTTTACTATTAAAGAATCCATGTGTTTATGATGTGGAAAAGCAAATCTGTCAACTCCAGTGTTATTGGATACAAATGCTTTTTCTAGAAGCAGACAGTTACTGGGTGGCTACTGTTAAATACTTGGTGATATCAATGTAGGTCAGAAAGGTGAATTTGGCTTTCAAAAGAGCTGTAATATAAGAGAGGCGCCGAGAGGGTGTGTCCCAGGGCAAACCCAAAATAGGTCCTAAATTGCTTGGACTCTTTACAAGAACGGTATTGCTGCAATGCTCGCTCAGGGAGCTGCAGTGAATGTGCATCCTTTTGCGGCAATGCTCGCTCAGGGAGCTGCAGTGAATGTGCTTCCTTTTGCCGCAATGCTCGCTCAGGGAGCTGCAGTGAATGCGCTTGCTTTTGCGGCAATGCTCGCTCAGGGAGCTGCAGTGAATGCGCATCCTTTTGCCGCAATGCTCGCTCAGGGAGCTGCAGTGAATGCGCATCCTTTTGCCGCAATGCTCGCTCAGGGAGCTGCAGTGAATGCGCATCCTTTTGCCGCAATGCTCGCTCAGGGAGCTGCAGTGAATGCGCATCCTTTTGCCGCAATGCTCGCTCAGGGAGCTGCAGTGAACGTTCATCCTTTTGCCGCAATGCTCGCTCAGGGAGCTGCAGTGAATGCTCTTCCTTTTGCTGCAATGCTCGCTCAGGGAGCTGCAGTGAATGTGCATTCTTTTGCCGCAATGCTCGCTCAGGGAGCTGCAGTGAATGCGCATCCTTTTGCCGCAATGCTCGCTCAGGGAGCTGCAGTGAATGCGCATCCTTTTGTCGCAATGCTCGCTCAGGGAGCTGCAGTGAATGCGCATCCTTTTGCCGCAATGCTCGCTCAGGGAGCTGCAGTGAACGCGCATCCTTTTGCGGCAATGCTCGCTCAGGGAGCTGCAGTGAATGCGCTTCCTTTTGCCTCAATGCTCGCTCAGGGAGCTGCAGTGAATGCGCATCCTTTTGCCGCAATGCTCCTCAGGGAGCTGCAGTGAATGCGCATTATTTTGCCGCAATGCTCGCTCAGGGAGCTGCAGTGAATGCGCATCCTTTTGCCGCAATGCTCGCTCAGGGAGCTGCAGTGAATGCGCATCCTTTTGTTGCAATGCTCGCTCAGGGAGCTGCAATGAATGCGCATTCTTTTGCCGCAATGCTCGCTCAGGGAGCTGCAGTGAATGTGCATCCTTTTGCCGCAATGCTCGCTCAGGGAGCTGCAGTGAACGCGCATTCTTTTGCAGCAATGCTCGCTCAGGGAGCTGCAGTGAACGCGCTTCCTTTTGGTGCAATGCTCGCTCAGGGAGCTGCAGTGAACGCGCATCCTTTTGCCGCAATGCTCGCTCAGGGAGCTGCAGTGAACGCGCATTCTTTTGCAGCAATGCTCGCTCAGGGAGCTGCAGTGAACGCGCATCCTTTTGTCGCAATGCTCGCTCAGGGAGCTGCAGTGAACGCGCATCCTTTTGCCGCAATGCTCGCTCAGGGAGCTGCAGTGAACGCGCATCCTTCCTGATTAATGAGGAAGACTTATTCAGCATCCGGTCTGCTCTTCAGAGTGCTCACACTACATTGGTAAGCAAGAAGGGCATGGTAGGAACTGTGTCCACCAAAATATGTTCATGCCACTTTACTCACTCCAAACTGTGACCTACTCCACATTCTGCCCCACAATAGTCCCCTGTCCCTACTGGCTTGTAAATAAATAAATAGATCAAGATGTCTATGTAGTCAACCTCTCTATTCCCCTCCACTTCATAGTCCAATGAACATTACCGGATTGCTCCGAAGTACAATAATTGTGAAAGTCTGCTACCAAGTACACACTCCGTTATCTGCGCCAGTCGCAAGACTAATCACTAATCCACTGTTGAAACCATTCGCAGCCATATTCTCTGATGTAAATTACCTACCATATGCTGTGCAAAGTCAATATCTGGAAGCAACTGTGCAAAACCATTGCAGTGTCCATGCTTGGCTGTGCCCTACATGCCGAAGTTTGCATTATGACCACAACTGTCCGGTAACCCTCTGTTGCAAATAGATTGAAACGTTGGTAGAAAGAATCAATATAAGATCTTGCTCGGCTTTTAATCCTTGGGAACCCGCACTTCTCAGCTGGACTTGTGACACGCATGTCAGTTGTATTCAAGGTTGTTTTCTCTGCAGTGCAGTAATTCTAATTGGCCTCTAATCATATTTAATAGCAGTGAGGTCCAAGGGCATCAGATACTCAAAGATCAATATTAGGTAACATGACACTTCAGCATTTATTATTTAACTTACAAAATTCCTTTTGAATACAAATGTTGCAAAATCCTTCCTGGTTTACACCATGAGAACCTTTGGTACTATACCAAAAGCTGGTGACCTCCCTTTCTCCACATCACACTGATGTTCTAATTTGACTGCAGAAGGGCCATGCTTAGGTTCCTGTGACCAAGACAAGAGCTCTCTTGTGAGACAAAGCCACAGCCAACAATACCAATCCAGAGGTTTTCTTTGCGAGAGCCAGAAAGTGAAGCGCCATCGGAGACCCTTCAGATAGATGGGGAGGTTTACTCATTTATTGCAACCGTTAAAAGTTGTTTTGAAGACTAGAGTTGCAAATTGAAGTTAATAACCTGTGGGAAGGAAACTGGATGAGTGTACAGACTCTTTTGAGAAACAAAGAAGCATAAGCTGAAAGAAGCCGGGGTAAGAGGGGGTGCAAAAGAGATAGATCAGGTTTCGACAACCTTGTTCACAGGGCAAAGAGGATGGAATGAGCTGAGAAGAGGAATGCATGGGAGAGCCATATCAATGTGTTTGGTGTGGGTTGATCCTGCCCAGTGGATCCAGTGGTTTGCTGCTTCAATCACGAGTGGCAAGGTGATTATGTCAGTGTTAAGTACTACACTGTGCTGGCTGATGAAATGATGCAAAGCTGTTTCATCCTGTACAAAGGGCTTTTCATTAGGTCATTTCAGTGTTTGAAACAGTAAGCCTTGGTAAAGTTTAGAGTTTGTAGCATTTTGGCCCAGGACCTGAATGGCAGGAGAGTCAGTTTTAGGTTGCATTGAAGACCAAATGTGTTCTGACTAGGATGTGTTGTATTAAGGTAGTGTATGCGTAAATAGGGTTTTGGGCAGTTGCTTGTGGTACGTCTGCAAGATACATTGACGGAAAAGATAGATTACAGCAGGATGAGAGTTATGCTAAGGATGGTGAATTTTGGGGGCAGTGAGTGGGAGTTAATGCTCCACACTAACACCAATGAAGTTATCTTGAGAGACGGGAAGACCAATTTAAGGTTCATTGACAGACGGCAAACATAGAGTTAGACTCAATAACATTTACATCATGTATTATAGGACCAATATATACCCCTATAGACAAGGCATAGGGTTAGAGAGTACATGTAGATGAGATAGAATTAGAACTAAAATTGACGTCATATTATAGGACCATAATAAAAAATGTTGAGCTAGAGCACTTGGGTAGGTGAACCGATATAGGGTTGTGTCCAAACAGTCGAATGTGGTCTTTAGTGTAAATGAACCGTGACAGGCAATGCAAAGAGTAAAGTTTGGACAACATTTCTTTGAGCTTGTAGAGGGAAAGTGTTGTAGTGGATGTTAAGGCCTGAGAGTAAGACATCTGCGGTTACCGATAAATATGGGTATTGTAAGTATAGTAAGAGAAAGTAAATGTTGTAAATATGGGGATTTGGAGTGGTATTGAAGATTAGAGTACACTACAGTGTCTTCAGGACAATAATGGGCTAGGAGGTGTAGAGGTTAAATAGATGAAGGGTTTGCAGAATAAATGTATTTGAGCACACGCGGGTTAACCAGGCAAAAAACCAAGGACAGAGTCGGAATGAAGTTAAGCGACAAAGAATGGATTTAGAGGTAAGGCGTGTAGAGATGTGGCTTTGAAGGGTAACAAAGATGGAGATTGAAGGAAAGGAGGAGGAGAAGTCTTGCAAATAACTTGTATATAATGGCAGAAGAAAATTAAGGCTGGTGCTTTTGTGAGTGATGATAAGAGAGTGATCATGAAACTAGGTAAAAGAAATATATTGAGCTAGAGGAAGGCTGAGGGAAAGCATTGTGGGGAGGAGGCATACTGTCCCCCCAAACAGAAACAGACTGAGAGGCTGTGGTTAGTTTAAAATGTATAATACAGACTATCACACTGACAAAAAGGTGAGTAATCGAACCAGAATGCATAAATCCATTTACAAACAATGAGTCATAGAATAAGCATAATATCTATAAGTTGGCGATGTAAACAAGGTCAAAGGTATGAAATCGCTTGGAAAGGATAATGTAGTGAAGGCGAAACGGTGCATGTAGGGCTCCACCAACTAGGTTTGCCTTGTGAGCGCGGCTCGCGCTTATCATGACTCCGTGTGCGAAAGCAGTCTCTCCAGTGTAGGACAGTGCAATGCACAGCGGCTAACTCACATCCATGAGTCCGGATTGCTACCCAAGAGATGTATATGCACAGGCACACGTCCTATGCTGACATGGCAAGTCAACACCTGTGTTTTCGATACAAAAAAACGAAACTGGCAGAGGGCTAATCCTCAGCCTCTGTTCCTCAACTAAGTCAGTTGATTTACATATATTAAAGAGACTCATCCTATGCCTACTTCCGGCCAATCAAAAGTTGTGAGGGAGAAATAAAAGGACGAGAGGTCCTATCCACTTAAGAGCCATTAGCATTACAGGTATCTGTGTGTAAAGGTTGCAAGTGAAACATCGAGTTCAAAGTGAGTTAGGAAAAATAGCGTGTAAGATACATGCATTATAAAGGTAGGCTGAGGAGAGAGGGAATATCGAGATGGGGGAATCCTCTAAAAGAGAGCATTGAGTACTGGGTTGTCAGGGACGGAAGAAATAGATTGGCCATGTGAGGTAAGTATGCAAACTAAGTTGAGGAGGAGAGATATTTTGGAAGAAATGAGACGGGCGGCTAAATGGGCAGCACTGAGAGGAAGGGAGATTTATGGAGAAGCAGACAGTTGTCCAACATTGGCAAGACTTTTAGTAGTCAGGACATGGATCAGAGATGGCCTGGTGATTGAGGAGAAGGTAAGGGCCTTGAGGTGAAAGAAAGAAGCTGTGAGAAGGCTGACATAGAAGAGAAATGTGGAGAAAGCAGGTAAGAGAGTAGAGAGATAGAAGGGATAGGAAATTGTAGAGTCTGAAGGTGACAGGAGAATAGAGTAGGATGAAGGCAAGGGAGCATAAGGAGAATGAAGGTAAGTTATGCCAAGAGGAGAAAAGTAATTGAGAGTAGAGAGCATGAAAGTGAAGGGAGAGTAGGGAAGATGAATCTTGGTATGAAATGGAGGAGATGAAAATCTTGGGATGGAATGGGGGATATGGATGGTAGGAGATGGTGTTTTTGGGTATCTGTGATCCTCTGCAGGGCACGAACATTCGCGCTTTGGGTGCTCTGGTGGCATAGGTCTATGCTGAGATATACATGAATGCTCTGCAGTAATGGCACTCACGTAGGTCTATGCTGAGATATACGTGAATGCTCTGCAGTGATGGCACTCACACAGGTCTATGCTGAGATATACATGAATGCTCTGCGGTAATGGCACTCACATAGGTCTATGCTGAGATATACATGAATGCTCTGCGGTAATGGCACTCACATAGGTCTATGCTGAGATATACATGAATGCTCTGCGGTAATGGCACTCACATAGGTCTGTGCTGAGATATACATGAATGCTCTGCGGTAATGGCACTCACATAGGTCTATGCTGAGATATACATGAATGCTCTGCGGCAATGGCACTCACATAGGTCTATGCTGAGATATGCATGAATGCTCTGCGGTAATGGCACTCACATAGGTCTATGCTGAGATATACATGAATGCTCTGCGGTAATGGCACTCACATAGGTCTATGCTGAGATATACATGAATGCTCTGCGGTAATGGCACTCACATAGGTCTATGCTGAGATATACATGAATGACCTGCGGTAATGGCACTCACATAGGTCTATGCTGAGATATACATGAATGCTCTGCGGTAATGGCACTCACATAGGTCTATGCTGAGATATACATGAATGCTCTGCGGCAATGGCACTCACATAGGTCTATGCTGAGATATACATGAATGATCTGCGGTAACTGCACTCACATAGGTCTATGCTGAGATATACATGAATGCTCTGCGGTAATGGCACTCACACAGGTCTATGCTGAGATATACATGAATGCTCTGCGGTAATGGCACTCACACAGGTCTATGTTGAGATATACATGAATGCTCTGCGGTAATGGCACTCACACAGGTCTATGCTGAGATATACATGAATGCTCTGCGGTAATGGCACTCACATAGGTCTGTGCTGAGATATACATGAATGCTCTGCGGTAATGGCACTCACATAGGTCTATGCTGAGATATACATGAATGCTCTGCGGCAATGGCACTCACATAGGTCTATGCTGAGATATGCATGAATGCTCTGCGGCAATGGCACTCACATAGGTCTATGCTGAGATATACATGAATGCTCTGCGGTAATGGCACTCACATAGGTCTATGCTGAGATATACATGAATGCTCTGCGGTAATGGCACTCACATAGGTCTATGCTGAGATATACATGAATGCTCTGCGGTAATGGCACTCACACAGGTCTATGCTGAGATACACATGAATGCTCTGCGGTAATGGCACTCACATAGGTCGATGCTGAGATATACATGAATGCTCTGCGGTAATGGCACTCACATAGGTCTATGCTGAGATATACATGAATGCTCTGCGGTAATGGCCCTCACATAGGTCTTTGCTGAGATATACATGAATGCTCTGCGGCAATGGCACTCACACAGGTCTATGCTGAGATATGCATGAATGCTCTGCCGCAATGGCACTCACACAGGTCTATGCTGAGATATACATGAATGCTCTGCAGCACTGGCACTCACATAGGTCTATGCTGAGATATACATGAATGCTCTGCGGTAATGGCACTCACATAGGTCTACGCTGAGATATACATGAATGCTCTGCGGTAATGGCACTCACATAGGTCTACACTGAGATATACATGAATGCTCTGCAGTAATGGCACTCACATAGGTCTACGCTGAGATATACATGAATGCTCTGCGGTAATGGCACTCACATAGGTCTATCCTGAGATATACATGAATGCTTTTCGGTAATGGCACTCACATAGGTCTATGCTGAGATATACATGAATGCTCTGCGGTACTGGCACTCACACAGGTCTATGCTGAGATATACATGAATGCTCTGCGGTAATGTCACTCATACAGGTCTATGCTGAGATATGCATGAATGCTCTGTGGCAATGGCACTCACATAGGTCTATGCTGAGATATACATGAATGCTCTGCGGTAATGACACTCACATAGGTCTATGCTGAGATATACATGAATGCTCTGCGGTAATGGCACTCACATAGGTCTATACTGAGATATACATGAATGCTCTGCGGTAACTGCACTCACATAGGTCTATTCTGAGATATACATGAATGCTCTGCGGTAACGGCACTCACAGAGGTCTATGATGAGATATACATGAATGCTCTGCGGTAACGGCACTCACATAGGTCTATGCTGAGATATACATGAATGCTCTGCGGCAATGGCACTCACATAGGTTTATGCAGAGATATACATGAATACTCTGCGGTAATGGCGCTCACATAGGTCTATTCTGAGATATACATGAATGCTCTGCGGTAACTGCACTCACATAGGTCTATGCTGAGATATACATGAATGCTCTGCAGCAATGGCACTCACATAGGTCTATGCTGAGATATACATGAATGACCTGCGGCAATGGCACTCACATAGGTCTATGCTGAGATATACATGAATGCTCTGCGGTAATGGCACTCACATAGGTCTATGCTGAGATATACATGAATGACCTGCGGTAATGGCACTCACATAGGTCTATGCTGAGATATACATGAATGCTCTGCGGTAATGGCACTCACATAGGTCTATGCTGAGATATACATGAATGCTGAGATATACATGAATGCTCTGCAGTAATGGCACTCACATAGGTCTATGCTGAGATATACATGAATGCTCTGCAGCAATGGCACTCACATAGGTCTATGCTGAGATATACATGAATGCTCTGCAACAATGGCACTCACATAGGTCTATGCTGAGATATACATGAATGCTCTGCGGTAATGGCACTCACATAGGTCTATGCTGAGATATACATGAATGCTCTGCAGCAATGGCACTCACATAGGTCTATGCTGAGATATGGATGTATGACGTTACAATGCGTTATTTTACAACGCAGACCGTTACATCGCAATTTTCACAACGCAGGGTCCATTACAATGCATGCCTTTACAACGCATGTCATTACATAGCAGATACTATTACAATGCATGCCATTACAACGTAAGTATAGGTAAGTATATCTTTTTCTTTAAATGTAATTAAGTTAATTTAATTAATTTAATTTAATTTATTTAATTTAATTAATTTATAAATAGTAATTAATTTAATTTAATAAATTACATTTTTTTAATATAATATAAATAAATTATAAAATAGTAATTAATTTAAGTTAATTAATTTAATTTAAATAGTAAAATGTAATTAATTTTAAAATTGTAATTAAATTAAATAAATTAAATAATTACATTAATTTAATTTAATTAAATTAAAAAAGGAATATAATTAAATTAATTTAATGTAATTTAATTAATTTAATTTAATTAATTTTAAAATTTTAATTAATTTAATTTAATTAATGTAATTTAATTAATTTTTAAATTGTAAATAATATAATTTAATTAATTTAATTTAATTTAATTATTTAATTAATTTAATTTATTTAGTCATTTTTGAAAAAAAAACTGAACACTAAAAATACTCCTGTACCCCAAAACCCAAACCCAGCCCTAAAACCTAAAAATACCCCTGTACCCCAAAACCCAAACCCCGCCCTAAAACCTAAAAATACCCTATACCCCAAAACCCAAACCCAGCCCTAAAACCTAAAAATACCCCTGTACCCCAAAACCCAAACCAAACCCTAAAACCTAAAAATACCCCTGTACCCCAAAACCCAAACCCAGCCCCAAAACCTAAAAATACCCCTGTACCCCAAAACCCAAACCCAGCCCTAAAACCTAAAAATACCCCTGTACCCCAAAACCCAAACTCAGCCCTAAAACCTAAAAATACCCCTATACCCCAAAACCCAAACCCAGCCCTAAAACCTAAAAATACCCTATACCCCAAAACCCAAACCCAGCCCTAAAACCTAAAAATACCCCTGTACCCCAAAACCCAAACCCAGCACTAAAACCTAAAAATATCCCTATACCCCAAAACCCAAACCCAGCCCTAAAACCTAAAAATACCCCTGCACCCCAAAACCCAAACCCAGCTCTAAAACCTAAAAATACCCCTATACCCCAAAACCCAAACCCAGCCCTAAAACCTAAAAATACCCCTATACCCCAAAACCCAAACCCAGCCCTAAAACCTAAAAATACCCCTGTACCCCAAAACCCAAACCCAGCCCTAAAACCTAAAAATACCCCAAAACATATACCTCAGTACTCCAAAACATATACTCCTGTACTCATACTTATTTTTAAAATTACTTAAATTAATATATTTAATTTATAATATAAAAAAACAAATAAATATAATTATTTATAATTAATAATAATTAAATTAATTTAATATTATTAAATAAAAAAAAAAAATTATATGCTTACCTATACTTACGTTGTAATGGCATGCTTTGTAATAGCATCTGCTATGTAATGTCATGCTTTGTAAAAACATGCGATGTAATGGAACCAGCGTTGTAAAAGTTGCGTTGTAACAGAAGTCTGTTGTAAAAGTTGCGATGTAACGGTGCAATACCCTGAGATACACATTAATGCTCTGCAGCAATGGCACTCACATAGGTCTATGCTGAGATATACATTGATGCTCTGCAGTAATGGCACTCACATAGGTCTATGCTGAGATATACATGAATGCTCTGCGGTAATGGCACTCACATAGGTCTATGCTGAGATATACATGAATGCTCTGCGGTAATGGCACTCACATAGGTATATGCGGAGATATACATGAATGCTCTGCAGCAATGGCACTCACATAGGTCTATGCTGAGATATACATGAATGCTCTGCGGCAATGGCACTCACATAGGTCTATGCGGAGATATACATGAATGCTCTGCAGCAATGGCACTCACATAGGTCTATGCTGAGATATACATGAATGCTCTGCAGCAATGGCACTCACATAGGTCTATGCGGAGATATACATGAATGCTCTGCAGTAATGGCACTCACATAGGTCTATGCTGAGATATACATGAATGCTCTGCGGTTATGGCACTCACATAGGTCTATGCTGAGATATACATGAATGCTCTGCGGCAATGGCACTCACACAGGTCTATGCTGAGATATACGTGAATGCTCTGCGGTAATGGCACTCACATAGGTCTATGCTGAGATATACATGAATGCTCTGCGGTAATGGCACTCTATGCTGAGATATGCTTGAATGCTCTGCGGTAATGGCACTCACATAGGTCTATGCTGAGATATACATGAATGCTCTGCGGCAATGGCACTCACACAGGTCTATGCTGAGATATACGTCAATGCTCTGCGGTAATGGCACTCACATAGGTCTATGCTGAGATATACATGAATGCTCTGCGGTAATGGCACTCACATAGGTCTATACTGAGATATACATGAATGCTCTGCGGCAATGGCACTCACATAGGTCTATGCGGAGATATACATGAATGCTCTGCGGTAATGGCACTCACACAGGTCTATGCTGAGATAGACATGAATGCTCTGCAACAATGGCACTCACATAGGTCTATGCTGAGATATACATGAATGCTCTGCGGTAATGGCACTCACATAGGTCTATGCTGAGATATACATGAATGCTCTGCAGCAATGGCACTCACATAGGTCTATGCTGAGATATGGATGTATGACGTTACAATGCGTTATTTTACAACGCAGACCGTTACATCGCAATTTTCACAACGCAGGGTCCATTACAATGCATGCCTTTACAACGCATGTCATTACATAGCAGATACTATTACAATGCATGCCATTACAACGTAAGTATAGGTAAGTATATCTTTTTTTTTTAAATGTAATTAAGTTAATTTAATTAATTTAATTTAATTTATTTAATTTAATTAATTTATAAATAGTAATTAATTTAATTTAATAAATTACATTTTTTTAATATAATATAAATAAATTATAAAATAGTAATTAATTTAAGTTAATTAATTTAATTTAAATAGTAAAATGTAATTAATTTTAAAATTGTAATTAAATTAAATAAATTAAATAATTACATTAATTTAATTTAATTAAATTAAAAAAGGAATATAATTAAATTAATTTAATGTAATTTAATTAATTTAATTTAATTAATTTTAAAATTTTAATTAATTTAATTTAATTAATGTAATTTAATTAATTTTTAAATTGTAAATAATATAATTTAATTAATTTAATTTAATTTAATTATTTAATTAATTTAATTTATTTAGAGTCATTTTTTAAAAAAAACTGAACACTAAAAATACTCCTGTACCCCAAAACCCAAACCCAGCCCTAAAACCTAAAAATACCCCTGTACCCCAAAACCCAAACCCCGCCCTAAAACCTAAAAGTACCCTATACCCCAAAACCCAAACCCAGCCCTAAAACCTAAAAATACCCCTGTACCCCAAAACCCAAACCAAACCCTAAAACCTAAAAATACCCCTGTACCCCAAAACCCAAACCCAGCCCCAAAACCTAAAAATACCCCTGTACCCCAAAACCCAAACACAGCCCTAAAACCTAAAAATACCCCTGTACCCCAAAACCCAAACTCAGCCCTAAAACCTAAAAATACCCCTATACCCCAAAACCCAAACCCAGCCCTAAAACCTAAAAATACCCTATACCCCAAAACCCAAACCCAGCCCTAAAACCTAAAAATACCCCTGTACCCCAAAACCCAAACCCAGCACTAAAACCTAAAAATATCCCTATACCCCAAAACCCAAACCCAGCCCTAAAACCTAAAAATACCCCTGCACCCCAAAACCCAAACCCAGCCCTAAAACCTAAAAATACCCCTATACCCCAAAACCCAAACCCAGCCCTAAAACCTAAAAATACCCCTATACCCCAAAACCCAAACCCAGCCCTAAAACCTAAAAATACCCCTGTACCCCAAAACCCAAACCCAGCCCTAAAACCTAAAAATACCCCAAAACATATACCTCAGTACTCCAAAACATATACTCCTGTACTCATACTTATTTTTAAAATTACTTAAATTAATATATTTAATTTATAATATAAAAAAACAAATAAATATAATTATTTATAATTAATAATAATTAAATTAATTTAATATTATTAAATAAAAAAAAAAATTTATATGCTTACCTATACTTACGTTGTAATGGCATGCTTTGTAATAGCATCTGCTATGTAATGTCATGCTTTGTAAAAACATGCGATGTAATGGAACCAGCGTTGTAAAAGTTGCGTTGTAACAGAAGTCTGTTGTAAAAGTTGCGATGTAACGGTGCAATACCCTGAGATACACATGAATGCTCTGCAGCAATGGCACTCACATAGGTCTATGCTGAGATATACATTGATGCTCTGCAGTAATGGCACTCACATAGGTCTATGCTGAGATATACATGAATGCTCTGCGGTAATGGCACTCACATAGGTCTATGCTGAGATATACATGAATGCTCTGCGGTAATGGCACTCACATAGGTATATGCGGAGATATACATGAATGCTCTGCAGCAATGGCACTCACATAGGTCTATGCTGAGATATACATGAATGCTCTGCGGCAATGGCACTCACATAGGTCTATGCGGAGATATACATGAATGCTCTGCAGCAATGGCACTCACATAGGTCTATGCTGAGATATACATGAATGCTCTGCAGCAATGGCACTCACATAGGTCTATGCGGAGATATACATGAATTCTCTGCAGTAATGGCACTCACATAGGTCTATGCTGAGATATACATGAATGCTCTGCGGTTATGGCACTCACATAGGTCTATGCTGAGATATACATGAATGCTCTGCGGCAATGGCACTCACACAGGTCTATGCTGAGATATACGTGAATGCTCTGCGGTAATGGCACTCACATAGGTCTATGCTGAGATATACATGAATGCTCTGCGGTAATGGCACTCTATGCTGAGATATGCTTGAATGCTCTGCGGTAATGGCACTCACATAGGTCTATGCTGAGATATACATGAATGCTCTGCGGCAATGGCACTCACACAGGTCTATGCTGAGATATACGTCAATGCTCTGCGGTAATGGCACTCACATAGGTCTATGCTGAGATATACATGAATGCTCTGCGGTAATGGCACTCACATAGGTCTATACTGAGATATACATGAATGCTCTGCGGCAATGGCACTCACATAGGTCTATGCGGAGATATACATGAATGCTCTGCGGTAATGGCACTCACACAGGTCTATGCTGAGATAGACATGAATGCTCTGCGGTAATGGCACTCACACAGGTCTATGCTGAGATATACACGAATGCTCTGCGGTAATGGCACTCTATGCTGAGATATACATGAATGCTCAGCAGTAATGGCACTCACATAGGTCTATGCTGAGATATGCATGAATGTTCTGCGGTAATGGCACTCACATAGGTCTATGCTGAGATATACATGAATGCTCTGCGGCAATGGCACTCACACAGGTCTATGCTGAGATAGACATGAATGCTCTGCGGTAATGGCACTCACATAGGTCTATGCTGAGATATACATGAATGCTCTGCGGTAATGGCACTCACATAGGTCCATGCTGAGATATACATGAATGCTCTGCGGCAATGGCACTCACACAGGTCTATGCTGAGATAGACATGAATGCTTTGCGGTAATGGCACTCACACAGGTCTATGCTGAGATATACACGAATGCTCTGCGGTAATGGCACTCTATGCTGAGATATACATGAATGCTCTGCAGTAATGGCACTCACATAGGTCTATGCTGAGATATACATGAATGCTCTGCGGTAATGGCACTCACATAGGTCTATGCTGAGATATACATGAATGCTCTGCGGTAATGGCACTCACATAGGTCTATGCTGAGATATACATGAATGCTCTGCGGTAATGGCACTCACACAGGTCTATGCTGAGATATACATGAATGCTCTGCAGTCATGGCACTCACATAGGTCTATGCTGAGATATACATGAATGATCTGCGGTAATGGCACTCACATAGGTCTATGCTGAGATATACATGAATGCTCTGCGGTAATGGCACTCACACAGGTCTATGCTGAGATATACATGAATGCTCTGCGGTAATGGCACTCACACAGGTCTATGCTGAGATATACATGAATGCTCTGCGGCAATGGCACTCACATAGGTCTATGCTGAGATATACAGGAATGCTCTGCGGTAATGGCACTCACATAGGTCTATGCTGAGATATACAGGAATGCTCTGCGGTAATGGCACTCACATAGGTCTATACTGAGATATACATGAATGCTCTGCGATAATGGCACTCACATAGGTCTATGCTGAGATATACATGAATGATCTGCGGTAATGGCACTCACATAGGTCTATACTGAGATATACATGAATGCTCTGCGGTAATGGCACTCACATAGGTCTATGCTGAGATATACAGGAATGCTCTGCGGTAATGGCACTCACATAGGTCTATACTGAGATATACATGAATGCTCTGCGGTAATGGCACTCACATAGGTCTATGCTGAGATATACATGAATGATCTGCGGTAATGGCACTCACATAGGTCTATGCTGAGATGTACATGAATGACCTGCGGTAATGGCACTCACATAGGTCTATGCTGAGATATACCTGAATGACCTGCGGTAATGGCACTCACATAGGTCTATGCTGAGATATACATGAATGCTCTGCGGTAACGGCACTCACATAGGTCTATGCTGAGATATACATGAATGCTCTGCGGCAATGGCACTCACATAGGTCTATGCAGAGATATACATGAATGCTCTGCGGTAAAGGTGCTCACATAGGTATATTCTGAGATATACATGAATGCGACGCGGTAACTGCACTCACATAGGTCTATGCTGAGATATACATGAATGCTCTGCGGTAATGGCACTCACATAGGTCTATGCTGAGATATACATGAATGATCTGCGGTAATGGCACTCACATAGGTCTATGCTAAGATATACATGAATGACCTGCGGTAATGGTACTCACATAGGTCTGTGCTGAGATATACATGAATGCTCTGCGGTAATGGCACTCACATAGGTCTATGCTGAGATATACATGAATGCTCTGCGGCAATGGCACTCACATAGGTCTATGCTGAGATATACAAGAATGATCTGCGGTAACTGCACTCACATAGGTCTATTCTGAGATATACATGAATGCTCTGCAGCAATGGCACTCACATAGGTCTATGCTGAGATATACATAAATGCTCTGCGGTAACTGCACTCACATAGGTCTATGCTGAGATATACATGAATGCTCTGCAGCAATGGCACTCACATAGGTCTATGCTGAGATATACATGAATGCTGAGATATACATGAATGCTCTGCAGTAATGGCACTCACATAGGTCTATGCTGAGATATACATGAATGCTCTGCAGTAATGGCACTCACATAGGTCTAGGCTGAGATATACATGAATGCTCTGCGGTAATGGCACTCACATAGGTCTATGCTGAGATATACATGAATGCTCTGCAGCAATGGCACTCACATAGGTCTATGCTGAGATATACATGAATGCTCTGCAGCAATGGCACTCACATAGGTCTATGCTGAGATATACATGAATGCTCTGCAGTAATGGCACTCACATAGGTCTACGCTGAGATATACATGAATGCTCTGCGGTAATGGCACTCACATAGGTCTATGCTGAGATATACATGAATGCTCTGCAGCAATGGCACTCACATAGGTCTATGCTGAGATATGGATGTATGACGATACAATGCGTTATTTTACAACGCAACCGTTACATCGCAATTTTTACAACGCAGGGTCCATTACAATGCATGCCTTTACAACGCATGTCATTACATAGCAGATACTATTACAACGCATGCCATTACAACATAAGTATAGGTAAGTATATCTTTTAAAAAAAAATAATTAAGTTAATTTAATTAATTTAATTTAATTAATTTAATTTAATTAATTTAATTTAATTAATTTAGAAATAGTAATTAATTTAATTTAATAAATTTAATTCTTTTAATATAATATAAATAAATTATAAAATAGTAATTAATTTAAGTTAATTAATTTAATTTAAATAGTAAAATGTAATTAATTTTAAAAATGTAATTAAATTAAATTAATTAAATAATTACATTAATTTAATTTAATTAAATTAAAAAAAGGAATTAATATAATTTAATTAATTTAATGTAATTTAATTAATTTAATTTAATTAATTTAAATTTTTTACTTAATTTAATTTAATTAATGTAATTTTAGTTAATTTTTAAATTGTAAATAATATAATTTAATTAATTTAATTTAATTTAATTATTTAATTAATTTAATTTATTTAAAGTCATTTTTTTTAAAAAACTGAACACTAAAAATACCCCTGTACCCCAAAACCCAAACCCAGCCCTAAAACCTAAAAATACCCCTGTACCCCAAAACCCAAACCCAGCCCTAAAACCTAAAAATACCCCTGTACCCCAAAACCCAAATCCCGCCCTGAAACCTAAAAATACCCTATACCCCAAAACCCAAACCCAGCCCTAAAACCTAAAAATACCCCTGTACCCCAAAACCCAAACCCAACCCTAAAACCTAAAAATACCCCTGTACCCCAAAACCCAAACCCAGCCCTAAAACCTAAAAATACCCCTGTACCCCAAAACCCAAACCCAGCCCTAAAACCTAAAAATACCCCTGTACCCCAAAACCCAAACCCAGCCCTAAAACCTAAAAATACCCCTATACCCCAAAACCCAAACCCAGCCCTAAAACCTAATAATACCCTATACCGCAAAACCCAAACCCAGCCCTAAAACCTAAAAATACCCCTGTACCCCTGTACCCCAAAACCCAAACCCAGCCCTAAAACCTAAAAATACCCCTATACCCCAAAACCCAAACCCAGCCCTAAACCCTAAAAATTCCCCTGCACCCCAAAACCCAAACCCAGACCTAAAATCTAAAAATACCCCTATACCCCAAAACCCAAACCCAGCCCTAAAACCTAAAATTACCACTGTACCCCAAAACCCAAACCCAGCCCTAAAACCTAAAAATACCCCAAAACATATACCTCAGTACTCCAAAACATATAATCCTATACTCAATTATTTTTAAAAGTACTTAAATTCATATATATTTAATTTATAATATAAAAAAACAAATAAATATAATTATTTATAATTAATAATAATTAAATTAATTAAATAATATTAAATAAAAAAAAAATAATTATATGCTTACCTATACTTACGTTGTAATGGCATGCGTTGTAATAGCATCTGCTATGTAATGCCATGCGTTGTAAAAACATGCGATGTAATGGAACCAGCGTTGTAAAAGTTGCGTTGTAACAGAAGTCCGTTGTAAAAGTTGCGATGTAACGGTGCAATACCCTGAGATATACATGAATGCTCTGCAGCAATGGCACTCACATAGGTCTATGCTGAGATATACATTGATGCTCTGCAGTAATGGCACTCACATAGGTCTATGCTGAGATATACATGAATGCTCTGCGGTAATGGCACTCACATAGGTCTATGCTGAGATATACATGAATGCTCTGCAGCAATGGCACTCACATAGGTCTATGCTGAGACATACATGAATGCTCTGCAGCAATGGCACTCACATAGGTCTATGCTGAGATATACATGAATGCTCTGCGGTAATGGCACTCACATAGGTCTATGCTGAGATATACATGAATGCTCTGCGGTAACGGCACTCACATAGGTCTATGCGGAGATATACATTGATGCTCTGCAGTAATGGCGCTCACATAGGTCTATGCTGAGATATACATTGATGCTCTGCAGTAATGGCGCTCACATAGGTCTATGCTGAGATATACATGAATGATCTGCGGTAATGGCACTCACATAGGTCGATGCTGAGATATACATGAATGCTCTGCAGCAATGGCACTCACATAGGTCTATGCTGAGATATACATGAATGCTCTGCGGTAATGGCACTCACATAGGTCTATGCTGAGATATACATGAATGATCTGCGGTAATGGCACTCACATAGGTCGATGCTGAGATATACATGAATGCTCTGCAGCAATGGCACTCACATAGGTCTATGCTGAGATATACATGAATGCTCTGCGGTAATGGCACTCACATAGGTCTATGCGGAGATATACATGAATGCTCTGCGGTAATGGCACTCACATAGGTCTATGCTGAGATATACATGAATGCTCTGCGGCAATGGCACTCACATAGGTTTATGCAGAGATATACATGAATACTCTGCGGTAATGGCGCTCACATAGGTCTATTCTGAGATATACATGAATGCTCTGCGGTAACTGCACTCACATAGGTCTATGCTGAGATATACATGAATGCTCTGCAGCAATGGCACTCACATAGGTCTATGCTGAGATATACATGAATGACCTGCGGCAATGGCACTCACATAGGTCTATGCTGAGATATACATGAATGCTCTGCAGTAATGGCACTCACATAGGTCTATGCTGAGATATACATGAATGCTGAGATATACATGAATGCTCTGCAGTAATGGCACTCACATAGGTCTATGCTGAGATATACATGAATGCTCTGCAGTAATGGCACTCACATAGGTCTAGGCTGAGATATACATGAATGCTCTGCGGTAATGGCACTCACATAGGTCTATGCTGAGATATACTTGAATGCTCTGCAGCAATGGCACTCACATAGGTCTATGCTGAGATATACATGAATGCTCTGCAGTAATGGCACTCACATAGGTCTATGCGGAGATATACATGAATGCTCTGCAGCAATGGCACTCACATAGGTCTATGCGGAGATATACATGAATGCTCTGCAGCAATGGCACTCACATAGGTCTACGCTGAGATATACATGAATGCTCTGCAGTAATGGCACTCACATAGGTCTATGCTGAGATATACATGAATGCTCTGCAGCAATGGCACTCACATAGGTCTATGCGGAGATATACATGAATGCTCTGCAGCAATGGCACTCACATAGGTCTACGCTGAGATATACATGAATGCTCTGCAGTAATGGCACTCACATAGGTCTATGCTGAGATATACATGAATGCTCTGCGGTAATGGCACTCACATAGGTCTATGCTGAGATATACATGAATGCTCTGCAGCAATGGCACTCACATAGGTCTATGCTGAGATATACATGAATGCTCTGCAGCAATGGCACTCACATAGGTCTATGCGGAGATATACATGAATGCTCTGCAGCAATGGCACTCACATAGGTCTACGCTGAGATATACATGAATGCTCTGCAGTAATGGCACTCACATAGGTCTATGCTGAGATATACATGAATGCTCTGCAGCAATGGCACTCACATAGGTCTATGCTGAGATATGGATGTATGACGATACAATGCGTTATTTTACAACGCAGACCGTTACATCGCAATTTTTACAACGCAGGGTCCATTACAATGCATGCCTTTACAACGCATGTCATTACATAGCAGATACTATTACAACGCATGCCATTACAACATAAGTATAGGTAAGTATATCTTTTAAAAAAATGTAATTAAGTTAATTTAATTAATTTAATTTAATTAATTTAATTTAATTAATTTAGAAATAGTAATTAATTTAATTTAATAAATTTAATTCTTTTAATATAATATAAATAAATTATAAAATAGTAATTAATTTAAGTTAATTAATTTAATTTAAATAGTAAAATGTAATTAATTTTAAAATTGTAATTAAATTAAATTAATTAAATAATTAAATTAATTTAATTTAATTAAATTAAAAAAAGGAATTAATATAATTTAATTAATTTAATGTAATTTAATTAATTTAATTCAATTAATTTAAAATTTTTACTTAATTTAATTTAATTAATGTAATTTTAGTTAATTTTTAAATTGTAAATAATATAATTTAATTAATTTAATTTAATTTAATTATTTAATTAATTTAACTTATTTAAAGTCATTTTTTTTTAAAAACTGAACACTAAAAATACCCCTGTACCCCAAAACCCAAACCCAGCCCTAAAACCTAAAAATACCCCTGTACCCCAAAACCCAAACCCAACCCTAAAACCTAAAAATACCTCTGTACACCAAAACCCAAACCCAGCCCTAAAACCTAAAAATACCCCTGTACCCCAAAACCCAAACCCAGCCCTAAAACCTAAAAATACCCCTATACCCCAAAACCCAAACCCAGCCCTAAAACCTAAAAATACCCTATACCGCAAAACCCAAACCCAGCCCTAAAACCTAAAAATACCCCTGTACCCCTGTACCCCAAAACCCAAACCCAGCCCTAAAACCTAAAAATACCCCTATACCCCAAAACCCAGCCCTAAACCCTAAAAATACCCCTGCACCCCAAAACCCAAACCCAGACCTAAAACCTAAAAATACCCCTATACCCCAAAACCCAAACCCAGCCCTAAAACCTAAAAATACCCCTATACCCCAAAACCCAAACACAGTCCTAAAACCTAAAAATACCCCTGTACCCCAAAACCCAAACGCAGCCCTAAAACCTAAAAATACCCCAAAACATATACCTCAGTACTCCAAAACATATAATCCTATACTCACTTATTTTTAAAATTACTTAAATTAATATATTTAATTTATAATATAAAAAAACACATAAATATAATTATTTATAATTAATAATAATTAAATAATTAAATAATATTAAATAAAAAAAAATAATTATATGCTTACCTATACTTACGTTGTAATGGCATGCGTTGTAATAGCATCTGCTATGTAATGCCATGCGTTGTAAAAACATGCGATGTAATGGAACCAGCGTTGTAAAAGTTGCATTGTAACAGAAGTCCGTTGTAAAAGTTGCGATGTAACGGTGCAATACCCTGAGATATACATGAATGCTCTGCAGCAATGGCACTCACATAGGTCTATGCTGAGATATACATGAATGCTCTGCAGTAATGGCACTCACATAGGTCTATGCTGAGATATACATGAATGCTCTGCGGTAATGGCACTCACATAGGTCTATGCTGAGATATACATTGATGCTCTGCAGTAATGGCACTCACATAGGTCTATGCTGAGATATACATGAATGCTCTGCGGTAATGGCACTCACATAGGTCTATGCTGAGATATACATGAATGCTCTGCGGTAATGGCACTCACATAGGTCTATGCGGAGATATACATTGATGCTCTGCAGTAATGGCGCTCACATAGGTCTATGCTGAGATATACATGAATGATCTGCGTTAATGGCACTCACATAGGTCGATGCTGAGATATACATGAATGCTCTGCAGCAATGGCACTCACATAGGTCTATGCTGAGATATACATGAATGCTCTGCGGTAATGGCACTCACATAGGTCTATGCTGAGATATACATGAATGCTCTGCAGCAATGGCACTCACATAGGTCTATGCGGAGATATACATGAATGCTCTGCGGTAATGGCACTCACATAGGTCTATGCTGAGATATACATGAATGCTCTGCAGCAATGGCACTCACATAGGTCTATGCTGAGATATACATGAATGCTCTGCGGTAATGGCACTCACATAGGTCTATGCTGAGATATACATGAATGCTCTGCGGCAATGGCACTCACACAGGTCTATGCTGAGATATACGTCAATGCTCTGCGGTAATGGCACTCACATAGGTCTATGCTGAGATATACATGAATGCTCTGCGGTAATGGCACTCTATGCTGAGATATACATGAATGCTCTGCGGTAATGGCACTCACACAGGTCTATGCTGAGATAGACATGAATGCTCTGCGGTAATGGCACTCACACAGAACTATGCTGAGATATACACGAATGCTCTGCAGTAATGGCGCTCACATAGGTCTATGCTGAGATATACATGAATGCTCTGCGGCAATGGCACTCACATAGGTCTATGCTGAGACATACATGAATGCTCTGCGGCAATGGCACTCACACAGGTCTATGCTGAGATAGACATGAATGCTCTGCGGTAATGGCACTCACATAGGTCTATGCTGAGATATACATGAATGCTCTGCGGTAATGGCACTCACATAGGTCTATGCTGAGATATACATGAATGCTCTTCGGCAATGGCACTCACACAGGTCTATGCTGAGATAGACATGAATGCTCTGCGGTAATGGCACTCACACAGGTCTATGCTGAGATAGACACGAATGCTCTGCGGTAATGGCACTCTATGCTGAGATATACATGAATGCTCTGCAGTAATGGCACTCACATAGGTCTATGCTGAGATATACATGAATTCTCTGCGGTAATGGCACTCACATAGGTCTATGCTGAGATATACATGAATGCTCTGCGGTAATGGCACTCACATAGGTCTATGCTGAGATATACATGAATGCTCTGCGGTAATGGCACTCACATAGGTCTATGCTGAGATATACATGAATGCTCTGCGGTAACGGCACTCACATAGGTCTATGCTGAGATATACATGAATGCTCTGCGGCAATGGCACTCACATAGGTCTATGCAGAGATATACATGAATGCTCTGCGGTAATGGCACTCACATAGGTCTATGCTGAGATATACATGAATGACCTGCGGTAATGGCACTCACATAGGTCTATGCTGAGATATACATGAATGCTCTGCGGTAACGGCACTCACATAGGTCTATGCTGAGATATACATGAATGCTCTGCGGCAATGGCACTCACATAGGTCTATGCAGAGATATACATGAATGCTCTGCGGTAATGGCGCTCACATAGGTCTATGCTGAGATATACATGAATGCTCTGCGGTAATGGCGCTCACATAGGTCTATTCTGAGATATACATGAATGCTCTGCAGCAATGGCACTCACATCGGTCTATGCTGAGATATACATGAATGCTCTGCGGTGATGGCACTCACACAGGTCTATGCTGAGATATACATGAATGCTCTGCAGTGATGGCACTCACATGACCCTCTCCTTCAACAGCAGATGATAGTAAGTGCGGCAGCTCCCTGTCTGTCTCGGTCTGTCTGCTATGTCCTGACTCCAGTCATCCGCTCCATGTTTTGTGTAGCTATGCCCCAAACCCTTTTTCCCCTCTGGCTCCCTCCTCGCTCTGTCCTGCTCTGAAACTGAGAAGCTTGGTGCCAGCTAATCAAGGTTTTTGCAAAATAAACATCTCTCTCACCCCAGATCCCTTTCGTTTAGCTACTTGGCACAACATTTCAAATGTTGCTTTACGCCTGTTATTTTCAATATACTTTCCGGCAGCTGTGCCCCTCTCTCAGGGACCTTTGCACGGTTTCCGCTTACTTTGAGACTTCTGAGTGGAAGGTTGGCACTGGAATACCTCAAGTGCATGCTCCCCTGCTTTGCCACACCCCCTCCTACCACTCCTACCTGGAGTTGACTCTTCCTCCCTCCCAGTTCAAGCTTAAGTCCCCCGGCTTTGCTACAAGTTTCTTCAAGCCATGTTCACGGTCCTATGTCGCGATGTTTGCCGCTCGTTTGTAATGCTTGGTTTCTCTTCGATCTTTGCCATCCTTGTGTTTCATGGGTCCTCTACATGTTCTTTGTGCATTCTATCCCATCAATACCTTCGGCCTTGGAAGCTGAAACCGAGAAATCAATGGACTCACAATTCCTGTTGACACAAGTTAGTCAGCAGTCCTGTTTTGCGCTAAAAGGTAGAGAGCAGCGACACCAGAGTTTTGCCGCTGGCACCGACTGGCTTGTCTATGTGAAGTCTAAAGAAGTGGTGGAAGGTGCACAGCGTAAAATTATGACTAGCAGAATTTCTTAAGTGTCTCTCAAAGGTTGAGGGTGCTGCCTGGGTGGCATCGCTTGTCGTCGGCGACCTACAGTAGATATACACAAAGTTGTGCTTCCCATGGATGTTAGAAGCATCCCCTGGCGCTCCACTCATTCATCTCCTGACATTTCAGGATTCCATATTAATCACAATTGTTTGAATTCATGAGTTTCTTTTATTCATATTGTGTTTCTTTTCATGATTTATATTCAATTCAATTGCGTGCCCTTGCTGTAGGAGGAGCGGCGCGGTGTGTGCTACCTGTTACCCGGGCTGCGCCGCTGCCCCTCCCTCCACACCCATCGGTGACTCTTCAGGACTGAGCGGCCCCCAGCCTTTGGTCCCCGATGAAGGGCACTAATGCCCGAAATGGATTGGACTATCATACGTTGGTTTATATGAAGAATAATTGAATTGAATATAAATCATGAAAAGAAACACAATATGAATAAAAGAAACTCATGAATTCAAACAATTGTGATTAATATGGAATCCTGAAATGTCAGGAGATGAATGAGTGGAGCGCCAGGGGATGCTTCTAACATCCATTGGAAGCACAACTTTGTCTATGTGAAGGCCACACCATGGTTCTTGGAAGGAAGGTTTGTCTGCCCTTATCCTACACTTCGATATCATGGCATGCCCTCACCACATACACTGCATACACTCACCTTTCACATTTCTCTTCACACCCATAGAGTAGCAGTTATTGCAAGCAGGCAACCAAAATCTGGCTTGGGAACCCATTGATGCATTCATGTATGCGCAAAAATGAAACCGTCTGTGCCTGTGGTGGCATCTAACTTGACTTACCAAAACCTGTGCAGGCGCATGTGCATGTGAACCTCCTGTTGCTCGCGCGCGCAGTGGGGCCTAAATCCCATAATGCATCTGTTTTGGACCATTGATCAACTTTGCTGTGTTTCCACAGGGGACGCTCCTGAGAAAGCACGGTAAGGGAGTAGAGAAGGTAATTGGTCTCCTGAGGGTTTGTGCTTTTCTTTTTTTCTTTTTTTTAAATCATGTTTCCTGGAGCATTGGAGCCGGGGTGGGAGGAAGAGGTGGAAAGCCAGCACAGTCAGCCTCGTGGGAGGAGGCACCCTGGGCTGAGGGGTTTATGAAGGAGAGCAGCAGTGGAGCTGGGCTGGGAGGAAGAGGTGGAAAGCCAGCACAGTCAGCCTCGTGGGAGGAGGCACCCTGGGCTGAGGGGTTTATGAAGGAGAGCAGCAGTGGAGCTGGGCTGGGAGGAAGAGGTGGAAAGCCAGCACAGTCAGACTGGTGGGAGGAGGCACCCTGGGCTGAGGGGTTTATGAAGGAGAGCAGCAGTGGAGCTGGGCTGGGAGGAAGAGGTGGAAAGCCAGCACAGTCAGCCTCGTGGGAGGAGGCACCCTGGGCTGAGGGGTTTATGAAGGAGAGCAGCAGTGGAGCTGGGCTGGGAGGAAGAGGTGGAAAGCCAGCACAGTCAGCCTGGTGGGAGGAGGCACCCTGGGCTGAGGGGTTTATGAAGGAGAGCAGCAGTGGAGCTGGGCTGGGAGGAAGAGGTGGAAAGCAAGCACAGTCAGCATGGTGGGAGGAGGCACCCTGGGCTGAGGGGTTTATGAAGGAGAGCAGCAGTGGAGCTGGGCTGGGAGGAAGAGGTGGAAAGCCAGCACAGTCAGCCTCGTGGGAGGAGGCACCCTGGGCTGAGGGGTTTATGAAGGAGAGCAGCAGTGGAGCTGGGCTGGGAGGAAGAGGTGGAAAGCCAGCACAGTCAGCCTGGTGGGAGGAGGCACCCTGGGCTGCGGGGTTTATGAAGGAGAGCAGCAGTGGAGCTGGGCTGGGAGGAAGAGGTGGAAAGCCAGCACAGTCAGCCTGGTGGGAGGAGGCACCCTGGGCTGAGGGGTTTATGAAGGAGAGCAGCAGTGGAGCTGGGCTGGGAGGAAGAGGTGGAAAGCCAGCACAGTCAGCCTGGTGGGAGGACCGCACCATGGGCTGAGGGGTTTATGAAGGAGAGCAGCAGTGGAGCTGGGCTGGGAGGAAGAGGTGGAAAGCCAGCACAGTCAGCCTGGTGGGAGGAGGCACCCTGGGCTGAGGGGTTTATGAAGGAGAGCAGCAGTGGAGCTGGGCTGGGAGGAAGAGGTGGAAAGCCAGCACAGTCAGCCTCGTGGGAGGACCGCACCCTGGGCTGAGGGGTTTATGAAGGAGAGCAGCAGTGGAGCTGGGCTGGGAGGAAGAGGTGGAAAGCCAGCACAGTCAGCCTCGTGGGAGGACCGCACCCTGGGCTGAGGGGTTTATGAAGGAGAGCAGCAGTGGAGCTGGGCTGGGAGGAAGAGGTGGAAAGCCAGCACAGTCAGCCTGGTGGGAGGAGGCACCCTGGGCTGAGGGGTTTATGAAGGAGAGCAGCAGTGGAGCTGGGCTGGGAGGAAGAGGTGGAAAGCCAGCACAGTCAGCCTGGTGGGAGGAGGCACCCTGGGCTGAGGGGTTTATGAAGGAGAGCAGCAGTGGAGCTGGGCTGGGAGGAAGAGGTGGAAAGCCAGCACAGTCAGCCTGGTGGGAGGAGGCACCCTGGGCTGAGGGGTTTATGAAGGAGAGCAGCAGTGGAGCTGGGCTGGGAGGAAGAGGTGGAAAGCCAGCACAGTCAGCCTCGTGGGAGGAGGCACCCTGGGCTGAGGGGTTTATGAAGGAGAGCAGCAGTGGAGCTGGGCTGGGAGGAAGAGGTGGAAAGCCAGCACAGTCAGCCTGGTGGGAGGACCGCACCTTGGGCTGAGGGGTTTATGAAGGAGAGCAGCAGTGGAGCTGGGCTGGGAGGAAGAGGTGGAAAGCCAGCACAGTCAGCCTGGTGGGAGGAGGCACCCTGGGCTGAGGGGTTTATGAAGGAGAGCAGCAGTGGAGCTGGGCTGGGAGGAAGAGGTGGAAAGCCAGCACAGTCAGCCTCGTGGGAGGAGGCACACTGGGCTGAGGGGTTTATGAAGGAGAGCAGCAGTGGAGCTGGGCTGGGAGGAAGAGGTGGAAAGCCAGCACAGTCAGCCTCGTGGGAGGAGGCACCCTGGGCTGAGGGGTTTATGAAGGAGAGCAGCAGTGGAGCTGGGCTGGGAGGAAGAGGTGGAAAGCCAGCACAGTCAGCCTTGTGGGAGGAGGCACCCTGGGCTGAGGGGTTTATGAAGGAGAGCAGCAGTGGAGCTGGGCTGGGAGGAAGAGGTGGAAAGCCAGCACAGTCAGCCTGGTGGGAGGACCGCACCCTGGGCTGAGGGGTTTATGAAGGAGAGCAGCAGTGGAGCAGGGCTGGGAGGAAGAGGTGGAAAGCCAGCACAGTCAGCCTCGTGGGAGGAGGCACCCTGGGCTGAGGGGTTTATGAAGGAGAGCAGCAGTGGAGCTGGGCTGGGAGGAAGAGGTGGAAAGCCAGCACAGTCAGCCTGGTGGGAGGAGGCACCCTGGGCTGCGGGGTTTATGAAGGAGAGCAGCAGTGGAGCTGGGCTGGGAGGAAGAGGTGGAAAGCCAGCACAGTCAGCCTGGTGGGAGGAGGCACCCTGGGCTGAGGGGTTTATGAAGGAGAGCAGCAGTGGAGCTGGGCTGGGAGGAAGAGGTGGAAAGCCAGCACAGTCAGCCTGGTGGGAGGACCGCACCATGGGCTGAGGGGTTTATGAAGGAGAGCAGCAGTGGAGCTGGGCTGGGAGGAAGAGGTGGAAAGCCAGCACAGTCAGCCTGGTGGGAGGAGGCACCCTGGGCTGAGGGGTTTATGAAGGAGAGCAGCAGTGGAGCTGGGCTGGGAGGAAGAGGTGGAAAGCCAGCACAGTCAGCCTGGTGGGAGGACCGCACCCTGGGCTGAGGGGTTTATGAAGGAGAGCAGCAGTGGAGCTGGGCTGGGAGGAAGAGGTGGAAAGCCAGCACAGTCAGCCTCGTGGGAGGAGGCACCCTGGGCTGAGGGGTTTATGAAGGAGAGCAGCAGTGGAGCTGGGCTGGGAGGAAGAGGTGGAAAGCCAGCACAGTCAGCCTGGTGGGAGGAGGCACCCTGGGCTGCGGGGTTTATGAAGGAGAGCAGCAGTGGAGCTGGGCTGGGAGGAAGAGGTGGAAAGCCAGCACAGTCAGCCTGGTGGGAGGAGGCACCCTGGGCTGAGGGGTTTATGAAGGAGAGCAGCAGTGGAGCTGGGCTGGGAGGAAGAGGTGGAAAGCCAGCACAGTCAGCCTGGTGGGAGGACCGCACCATGGGCTGAGGGGTTTATGAAGGAGAGCAGCAGTGGAGCTGGGCTGGGAGGAAGAGGTGGAAAGCCAGCACAGTCAGCCTGGTGGGAGGAGGCACCCTGGGCTGAGGGGTTTATGAAGGAGAGCAGCAGTGGAGCTGGGCTGGGAGGAAGAGGTGGAAAGCCAGCACAGTCAGCCTCGTGGGAGGACCGCACCCTGGGCTGAGGGGTTTATGAAGGAGAGCAGCAGTGGAGCTGGGCTGGGAGGAAGAGGTGGAAAGCCAGCACAGTCAGCCTCGTGGGAGGACCGCACCCTGGGCTGAGGGGTTTATGAAGGAGAGCAGCAGTGGAGCTGGGCTGGGAGGAAGAGGTGGAAAGCCAGCACAGTCAGCCTGGTGGGAGGAGGCACCCTGGGCTGAGGGGTTTATGAAGGAGAGCAGCAGTGGAGCTGGGCTGGGAGGAAGAGGTGGAAAGCCAGCACAGTCAGCCTGGTGGGAGGAGGCACCCTGGGCTGAGGGGTTTATGAAGGAGAGCAGCAGTGGAGCTGGGCTGGGAGGAAGAGGTGGAAAGCCAGCACAGTCAGCCTGGTGGGAGGAGGCACCCTGGGCTGAGGGGTTTATGAAGGAGAGCAGCAGTGGAGCTGGGCTGGGAGGAAGAGGTGGAAAGCCAGCACAGTCAGCCTCGTGGGAGGAGGCACCCTGGGCTGAGGGGTTTATGAAGGAGAGCAGCAGTGGAGCTGGGCTGGGAGGAAGAGGTGGAAAGCCAGCACAGTCAGCCTGGTGGGAGGACCGCACCTTGGGCTGAGGGGTTTATGAAGGAGAGCAGCAGTGGAGCTGGGCTGGGAGGAAGAGGTGGAAAGCCAGCACAGTCAGCCTGGTGGGAGGAGGCACCCTGGGCTGAGGGGTTTATGAAGGAGAGCAGCAGTGGAGCTGGGCTGGGAGGAAGAGGTGGAAAGCCAGCACAGTCAGCCTCGTGGGAGGAGGCACACTGGGCTGAGGGGTTTATGAAGGAGAGCAGCAGTGGAGCTGGGCTGGGAGGAAGAGGTGGAAAGCCAGCACAGTCAGCCTCGTGGGAGGAGGCACCCTGGGCTGAGGGGTTTATGAAGGAGAGCAGCAGTGGAGCTGGGCTGGGAGGAAGAGGTGGAAAGCCAGCACAGTCAGCCTTGTGGGAGGAGGCACCCTGGGCTGAGGGGTTTATGAAGGAGAGCAGCAGTGGAGCTGGGCTGGGAGGAAGAGGTGGAAAGCCAGCACAGTCAGCCTGGTGGGAGGACCGCACCCTGGGCTGAGGGGTTTATGAAGGAGAGCAGCAGTGGAGCAGGGCTGGGAGGAAGAGGTGGAAAGCCAGCACAGTCAGCCTCGTGGGAGGAGGCACCCTGGGCTGAGGGGTTTATGAAGGAGAGCAGCAGTGGAGCTGGGCTGGGAGGAAGAGGTGGAAAGCCAGCACAGTCAGCCTCGTGGGAGGAGGCACCCTGGGCTGAGGGGTTTATGAAGGAGAGCAGCAGTGGAGCTGGGCTGGGAGGAAGAGGTGGAAAGCCAGCACAGTCAGCCTCGTGGGAGGAGGCACCCTGGGCTGAGGGGTTTATGAAGGAGAGCAGCAGTGGAGCTGGGCTGGGAGGAAGAGGTGGAAAGCCAGCACAGTCAGCCTCGTGGGAGGAGGCACCCTGGGCTGAGGGGTTTATGAAGGAGAGCAGCAGTGGAGCTGGGCTGGGAGGAAGAGGTGGAAAGCCAGCACAGTCAGCCTGGTGGGAGGACCGCACCTTGGGCTGAGGGGTTTATGAAGGAGAGCAGCAGTGGAGCTGGGCTGGGAGGAAGAGGTGGAAAGCCAGCACAGTCAGCCTCGTGGGAGGAGGCACCCTGGGCTGAGGGGTTTATGAAGGAGAGCAGCAGTGGAGCTGGGCTGGGAGGAAGAGGTGGAAAGCCAGCACAGTCAGCCTGGTGGGAGGACCGCACCTTGGGCTGAGGGGTTTATGAAGGAGAGCAGCAGTGGAGCTGGGCTGGGAGGAAGAGGTGGAAAGCCAGCACAGTCAGCATGGTGGTAGGAGGCACCCTGGGCTGAGGGGTTTATGAAGGAGAGCAGCAGTGGAGCTGGGCTGGGCGGAAGAGGTGGAAAGCCAGCACAGTCAGCCTGGTGGGAGGAGGCACCCTGGGCTGAGGGGTTTATGAAGGAGAGCAGCAGTGGAGCTGGGCTGGGAGGAAGAGGTGGAAAGCCAGCACAGTCAGCCTCGTGGGAGGACAGCACCCTGGGCTGAGGGGTTTATGAAGGAGAGCAGCAGTGGAGCTGGGCTGGGAGGAAGAGGTGGAAAGCCAGCACAGTCAGCCTCGTGGGAGGAGGCACCCTGGGCTGAGGGGTTTATGAAGGAGAGCAGCAGTGGAGCTGGGCTGGGAGGAAGAGGTGGAAAGCCAGCACAGTCAGCCTGGTGGGAGGAGGCACCCTGGGCTGAGGGGTTTATGAAGGAGAGCAGCAGTGGAGCTGGGCTGGGAGGAAGAGGTGGAAAGCCAGCACAGTCAGCCTCAAGGGAGGACCGCACCCTGGGATGAGGGGTTTATGAAGGAGAGCAGCAGTGGAGCTGGGCTGGGAGGAAGAGGTGGAAAGCCAGCACAGTCAGCATGGTGGGAGGAGGCACCCTGGGCTGAGGGGTTTATGAAGGAGAGCAGCAGTGGAGCTGGGCTGGGAGGAAGAGGTGGAAAGCCAGCACAGTCAGCCTGGTGGGAGGACCGCACCCTGGGCTGAGGGGTTTATGAAGGAGAGCAGCAGTGGAGCTGGGCTGGGAGGAAGAGGTGGAAAGCCAGCACAGTCAGCATGGTGGGAGGAGGCACCCTGGGCTGAGGGGTTTATGAAGGAGAGCAGCAGTGGAGCTGGGCTGGGAGGAAGAGGTGGAAAGCCAGCACAGTCAGCCTCGTGGGAGAAGGCACCCTGGGATGAGGGGTTTATGAAGGAGAGCAGCAGTGGAGCTGGGCTGGGAGGAAGAGGTGGAAAGCCAGCACAGTCAGCATGGTGGGAGGAGGCACCCTGGGCTGAGGGGTTTATGAAGGAGAGCAGCAGTGGAGCTGGGCTGGGCGGAAGAGGTGGAAAGCCAGCACAGTCAGCCTCGTGGGAGGAGGCACCCTGGGCTGAGGGGTTTATGAAGGAGAGCAGCAGTGGAGCTGGGCTGGGAGGAAGAGGTGGAAAGCCAGCACAGTCAGCCTCGTGGGAGGAGGCACCCTGGGCTGAGGGGTTTATGAAGGAGAGCAGCAGTGGAGCTGGGCTGGGAGGAAGAGGTGGAAAGCCAGCACAGTCAGCCTGGTGGGAGGAGGCACCCTGGGATGAAGGGTTTATGACGGAGAGCAGCAGTGGAGCTGGGCTGGGAGGAAGAGGTGGAAAGCCAGCACAGTCAGCCTCGTTGGAGGACCGCACCCTGGGCTGAGGGGTTTATGAAGGAGAGCAGCAGTGGAGCTGGGCTGGGAGGAAGAGGTGGAAAGCCAGCACAGTCAGCCTGGTGGGAGGAGGCACCCTGGGATGAGGGGTTTATGAAGGAGAGCAGCAGTGGAGCTGGGCTGGGAGGAAGAGGTGGAAAGCCAGCACAGTCAGCCTCGTGGGAGGAGGCACCCTGGGCTGAGGGGTTTATGAAGGAGAGCAGCAGTGGAGCTGGGCTGGGAGGAAGAGGTGGAAAGCCAGCACAGTCAGCCTGGTGGGAGGACCGCACCTTGGGCTGAGGGGTTTATGAAGGAGAGCAGCAGTGGAGCTGGGCTGGGAGGAAGAGGTGGAAAGCCAGCACAGTCAGCATGGTGGTAGGAGGCACCCTGGGCTGAGGGGTTTATGAAGGAGAGCAGCAGTGGAGCTGGGCTGGGCGGAAGAGGTGGAAAGCCAGCACAGTCAGCCTGGTGGGAGGAGGCACCCTGGGCTGAGGGGTTTATGAAGGAGAGCAGCAGTGGAGCTGGGCTGGGAGGAAGAGGTGGAAAGCCAGCACAGTCAGCCTCGTGGGAGGACAGCACCCTGGGCTGAGGGGTTTATGAAGGAGAGCAGCAGTGGAGCTGGGCTGGGAGGAAGAGGTGGAAAGCCAGCACAGTCAGCCTCGTGGGAGGAGGCACCCTGGGCTGAGGGGTTTATGAAGGAGAGCAGCAGTGGAGCTGGGCTGGGAGGAAGAGGTGGAAAGCCAGCACAGTCAGCCTGGTGGGAGGAGGCACCCTGGGCTGAGGGGTTTATGAAGGAGAGCAGCAGTGGAGCTGGGCTGGGAGGAAGAGGTGGAAAGCCAGCACAGTCAGCCTCAAGGGAGGACCGCACCCTGGGATGAGGGGTTTATGAAGGAGAGCAGCAGTGGAGCTGGGCTGGGAGGAAGAGGTGGAAAGCCAGCACAGTCAGCATGGTGGGAGGAGGCACCCTGGGCTGAGGGGTTTATGAAGGAGAGCAGCAGTGGAGCTGGGCTGGGAGGAAGAGGTGGAAAGCCAGCACAGTCAGCCTGGTGGGAGGACCGCACCCTGGGCTGAGGGGTTTATGAAGGAGAGCAGCAGTGGAGCTGGGCTGGGAGGAAGAGGTGGAAAGCCAGCACAGTCAGCATGGTGGGAGGAGGCACCCTGGGCTGAGGGGTTTATGAAGGAGAGCAGCAGTGGAGCTGGGCTGGGAGGAAGAGGTGGAAAGCCAGCACAGTCAGCCTCGTGGGAGAAGGCACCCTGGGATGAGGGGTTTATGAAGGAGAGCAGCAGTGGAGCTGGGCTGGGAGGAAGAGGTGGAAAGCCAGCACAGTCAGCATGGTGGGAGGAGGCACCCTGGGCTGAGGGGTTTATGAAGGAGAGCAGCAGTGGAGCTGGGCTGGGCGGAAGAGGTGGAAAGCCAGCACAGTCAGCCTCGTGGGAGGAGGCACCCTGGGCTGAGGGGTTTATGAAGGAGAGCAGCAGTGGAGCTGGGCTGGGAGGAAGAGGTGGAAAGCCAGCACAGTCAGCCTCGTGGGAGGAGGCACCCTGGGCTGAGGGGTTTATGAAGGAGAGCAGCAGTGGAGCTGGGCTGGGAGGAAGAGGTGGAAAGCCAGCACAGTCAGCCTGGTGGGAGGAGGCACCCTGGGATGAGGGGTTTATGAAGGAGAGCAGCAGTGGAGCTGGGCTGGGAGGAAGAGGTGGAAAGCCAGCACAGTCAGCCTCGTTGGAGGACCGCACCCTGGGCTGAGGGGTTTATGAAGGAGAGCAGCAGTGGAGCTGGGCTGGGAGGAAGAGGTGGAAAGCCAGCACAGTCAGCCTGGTGGGAGGAGGCACCCTGGGATGAGGGGTTTATGAAGGAGAGCAGCAGTGGAGCTGGGCTGGGAGGAAGAGGTGGAAAGCCAGCACAGTCAGCCTGGTGGGAGGAGGCACCCTGGGCTGAGGGGTTTATGAAGGAGAGCAGCAGTGGAGCTGGGCTGGGAGGAAGAGGTGGAAAGCCAGCACAGTCAGCCTCGTGGGAGGAGGCACCCTGGGCTGAGGGGTTTATGAAGGAGAGCAGCAGTGGAGCTGGGCTGGGAGGAAGAGGTGGAAAGCCAGCACAGTCAGCATGGTGGGAGGAGGCACCCTGGGCTGAGGGGTTCATGAAGGAGAGCAGCAGTGGAGCTGGGCTGGGAGGAAGAGGTGGAAAGCCAGCACAGTCAGCCTGGTGGGAGGAGGCACCCTGGGCTGAGGGGTTTATGAAGGAGAGCAGCAGTGGAGCTGGGCTGGGCGGAAGAGGTGGAAAGCCAGCACAGTCAGCCTGGTGGGAGGACCGCACCCTGGGCTGAGGGGTTCATGAAGGAGAGCAGCAGTGGAGCTGGGCTGGGAGGAAGAGGTGGAAAGCCAGCACAGTCAGCCTCGTGGGAGGAGGCACCCTGGGCTGAGGGGTTTATGAAGGAGAGCAACAGTGGAGCTGGGCTGGGAGGAAGAGGTGGAAAGCCAGCACAGTCAGCCTCGTGGGAGGAGGCACCCTGGGCTGAGGGGTTTATGAAGGAGAGCAGCAGTGGAGCTGGGCTGGGAGGAAGAGGTGGAAAGCCAGCACAGTCAGCCTGGTGGGAGGAGGCACCCTGGGCTGAGGGGTTTATGAAGGAGAGCAGCAGTGGAGCTGGGCTGGGCGGAAGAGGTGGAAAGCCAGCACAGTCAGCCTGGTGGGAGGAGGCACCCTGGGCTGAGGGGTTTATGAAGGAGAGCAGCAGTGGAGCTGGGCTGGGAGGAAGAGGTGGAAAGCCAGCACAGTCAGCCTCGTGGGAGGAGGCACCCTGGGCTGAGGGGTTTATGAAGGAGAGCAGCAGTGGAGCTGGGCTAGGAGGAAGAGGTGGAAAGCCAGCACAGTCAGCATGGTGGGAGGAGGCACCCTGGGCTGAGGGGTTTATGAAGGAGAGCAGCAGTGGAGCTGGGCTGGGAGGAAGAGGTGGAAAGCCAGCACAGTCAGCCTGGTGGGAGGACCGCACCCTGGGCTGAGGGGTTTATGAAGGAGAGCAGCAGTGGAGCTGGGCTGGGAGGAAGAGGTGGAAAGCCAGCACAGTCAGCATGGTGGGAGGAGGCACCCTGGGCTGAGGGGTTTATGAAGGAGAGCAGCAGAGGAGCTGGGCTGGGTGGAAAAGGTGGAAAGCCAGCACAGTCAGCCTGGTGGGAGGAGGCACCCTGGGCTGAGGGGTTTATGAAGGAGAGCAGCAGTGGAGCTGGGCTGGGAGGAAGAGGTGGAAAGCCAGCACAGTCAGCCTCGTGGGAGGAGGCACCCTGGGCTGAGGGGTTTATGAAGGAGAGCAGCAGTGGAGCTGGGCTGGGCGGAAGAGGTGGAAAGCCAGCACAGTCAGCCTGGTGGGAGGACCGCACCCTGGGCTGAGGGGTTTATGAAGGAGAGCAGCAGTGGAGCTGGGCTGGGAGGAAGAGGTGGAAAGCCAGCACAGTCAGCCTCGTGGGAGGAGGCACCCTGGGCTGAGGGGTTTATGAAGGAGAGCAGCAGTGGAGCTGGGCTGGGAGGAAGAGGTGGAAAGCCAGCACAGTCAGCCTCGTGGGAGGACCGCACCCTGGGCTGAGGGGTTTATGAAGGAGAGCGGCAGTGGAGCTGGGCTGGGAGGAAGAGGTGGAAAGCCAGCACAGTCAGCCTCGTGGGAGGAGGCACCCTGGGCTGAGGGGTTTATGAAGGAAAGCGGCAGTGGAGCTGGGCTGGGAGGAAGAGGTGGAAAGCCAGCACAGTCAGCCTGGTGGGAGGAGGCACCCTGGGCTGAGGGGTTTAATGATGGAGAGCAGCAGTGGAGCTGGGCTGGGAGGAAGAGGTGGAAAGCCAGCACAGTCAGCCTCGTGGGAGGAGGCACCCTGGGCTGAGGGGTTTATGAAGGAGAGCAGCAGTGGAGCTGGGCTGGGAGGAAGAGGTGGAAAGCCAGCACAGTCAGCCTGGTGGGAGGAGGCACCCTGGGATGAGGGGTTTATGAAGGAGAGCAGCAGTGGAGCTGGGCTGGGAGGAAGAGGTGGAAAGCCAGCACAGTCAGCATGGTGGTAGGAGGCACCCTGGGCTGAGGGGTTTATGAAGGAGAGCAGCAGTGGAGCTGGGCTGGGCGGAAGAGGTGGAAAGCCAGCACAGTCAGCCTGGTGGGAGGAGGCACCCTGGGCTGAGGGGTTTATGAAGGAGAGCAGCAGTGGAGCTGGGCTGGGAGGAAGAGGTGGAAAGCCAGCACAGTCAGCCTGGTTGGAGGACCGCACCCTGGGCTGAGGGGTTTATGAAGGAGAGCAGCAGTGGAGCTGGGCTGGGAGGAAGAGGTGGAAAGCCAGCACAGTCAGCCTCGTGGGAGGAGGCACCCTGGGCTGAGGGGTTTATGAAGGAGAGCAGCAGTGGAGCTGGGCTGGGAGGAAGAGGTGGAAAGCCAGCACAGTCAGCCTGGTGGGAGGACCGCACCCTGGGCTGAGGGGTTTATGAAGGAGAGCAGCAGTGGAGCTGGGCTGGGAGGAAGAGGTGGAAAGCCAGCACAGTCAGCATGGTGGTAGGAGGCACCCTGGGCTGAGGGGTTTATGAAGGAGAGCAGCAGTGGAGCTGGGCTGGGAGGAAGAGGTGGAACGCCAGCACAGTCAGCCTCGTGGGAGGAGGCACCCTGGGCTGAGGGGTTTATGAAGGAGAGCAGCAGTGGAGCTGGGCTGGGAGGAAGAGGTGGAAAGCCAGCACAGTCAGCCTCGTGGGAGGACAGCACCCTGGGCTGAGGGGTTTATGAAGGAGAGCAGCAGTGGAGCTGGGCTGGGAGGAAGAGGTGGAAAGCCAGCACAGTCAGCCTGGTGGGAGGACCGCACCCTGGGCTGAGGGGTTTATGAAGGAGAGCAGCAGTGGAGCTGGGCTGGGAGGAAGAGGTGGAAAGCCAGCACAGTCAGCCTGGTGGGAGGACCGCACCCTGGGCTGAGGGGTTTATGAAGGAGAGCAGCAGTGGAGCTGGGCTGGGAGGAAGAGGTGGAAAGCCAGCACAGTCAGCCTGGTGGGAGGAGGCACCCTGGGCTGAGGGGTTTATGAAGGAGAGCAGCAGTGGAGCTGGGCTGGGAGGAAGAGGTGGAAAGCCAGCACAGTCAGCCTCGTGGGAGGACCGCACCCTGGGCTGAGGGGTTTATGAAGGAGAGCAGCAGTGGAGCTGGGATGGGAGGAAGAGGTGGAAAGCCAGCACAGTCAGCCTCGTGGGAGGACCGCACCCTGGGCTGAGGGGTTTATGAAGGAGAGCAGCAGTGGAGCTGGGCTGGGAGGAAGAGGTGGAAAGCCAGCACAGTCAGCCTGGTGGGAGGAGGCACCCTGGGCTGAGGGGTTTATGAAGGAGAGCAGCAGTGGAGCTGGGCTGGGAGGAAGAGGTGGAAAGCCAGCACAGTCAGCCTGGTGGGAGGAGGCACCCTGGGCTGAGGGGTTTATGAAGGAGAGCAGCAGTGGAGCTGGGCTGGGAGGAAGAGGTGGAAAGCCAGCACAGTCAGCCTGGTGGGAGGAGGCACCCTGGGCTGAGGGGTTTATGAAGGAGAGCAGCAGTGGAGCTGGGCTGGGAGGAAGAGGTGGAAAGCCAGCACAGTCAGCCTCGTGGGAGGAGGCACCCTGGGCTGAGGGGTTTATGAAGGAGAGCAGCAGTGGAGCTGGGCTGGGAGGAAGAGGTGGAAAGCCAGCACAGTCAGCCTGGTGGGAGGACCGCGCCTTGGGCTGAGGGGTTTATGAAGGAGAGCAGCAGTGGAGCTGGGCTGGGAGGAAGAGGTGGAAAGCCAGCACAGTCAGCCTGGTGGGAGGAGGCACCCTGGGCTGAGGGGTTTATGAAGGAGAGCAGCAGTGGAGCTGGGCTGGGAGGAAGAGGTGGAAAGCCAGCACAGTCAGCCTCGTGGGAGGAGGCACCCTGGGCTGAGGGGTTTATGAAGGAGAGCAGCAGTGGAGCTGGGCTGGGAGGAAGAGGTGGAAAGCCAGCACAGTCAGCCTCGTGGGAGGAGGCACCCTGGGCTGAGGGGTTTATGAAGGAGAGCAGCAGTGGAGCTGGGCTGGGAGGAAGAGGTGGAAAGCCAGCACAGTCAGCCTGGTGGGAGGACCGCACCCTGGGCTGAGGGGTTTATGAAGGAGAGCAGCAGTGGAGCTGGGCTGGGAGGAAGAGGTGGAAAGCCAGCACAGTCAGCCTGGTGGGAGGACCGCACCCTGGGCTGAGGGGTTTATGAAGGAGATCAGCAGTGGAGCTGGGCTGGGAGGAAGAGGTGGAAAGCCAGCACAGTCAGCCTGGTGGGAGGACCGCACCCTGGGCTGAGGGGTTTATGAAGGAGAGCAGCAGTGGAGCTGGGCTGGGAGGAAGAGGTGGAAAGCCAGCACAGTCAGCCTGGTGGGAGGAGGCACCCTGGGCTGAGGGGTTTATGAAGGAGAGCAGCAGAGGAGCTGGGCTGGGAGGAAGAGGTGGAAAGCCAGCACAGTCAGCCTCGTGGGAGAAGGCACCCTGGGATGAGGGGTTTATGAAGGAGAGCAGCAGTGGAGCTGGGCTGGGAGGAAGAGGTGGAAAGCCAGCACAGTCAGCCTCGTGGGAGGAGGCACCCTGGGCTGAGGGGTTTATGAAGGAGAGCAGCAGTGGAGCTGGGCTGGGCGGAAGAGGTGGAAAGCTAGCACAGTCAGCCTGGTGGGAGGACCGCACCCTGGGCTGAGGGGTTCATGAAGGAGAGCAGCAGTGGAGCTGGGCTGGGAGGAAGAGGTGGAAAGCCAGCACAGTCAGCCTGGTGGGAGGAGGCACCCTGGGCTGAGGAGTTTATGAAGGAGAGCAGCAGTGGAGCTGGGCTGGGAGGAAGAGGTGGAAAGCAAGCACAGTCAGCATGGTGGGAGGAGGCACCCTGGGCTGAGGGGTTTATGAAGGAGAGCAGCAGTGGAGGGATATGTGCCCGAGGGAAGGCAGTGCCATATGTGAAGGGCAGCACATGTTAGAAAATAGTGTGTGTGTAAATGTTTACTTTGCGTTAGGTATTGACCAACTACCCCAATATGGCAACCTCAAAGCGATTACAGAACGCAGCGCTGTTAAAAAAAAAGGCATCTGGAATTCAGCATTGCTAAAGAGGAGTGTAGGGAGGTGTCAGGATTGGGATGTGCTATGCGCGGAAACAGTACTTGGGTGAGAAGCATAAAGCAGCACCAGGGGAGGAGTCAATACCAAGGACAGCACCACTGTCAGAGGAGAGGGGGGTGAGAACATGTCACTCTGGGTAGGTGCGGTGATGGCGTTTTCAAGAATTTTGAGTGATGTTTGATGAGGGAAAGCAGAACTGTGAGAGGGGTCTGCGAAGTGAGGGGTAACATGGTTAAAGAGAAGTGGAAAGTTAAATCAGAACTTGGTTCCAGACTTGTGAGTGAAGAAAACTCTTTGGTGAGGGGTGAGAATGAAACTAAGCGCTACAGGACTGGTCTGGGCACCACTGACTGCGAGCAGTGTTGCAGAAGTACTGTGGAAGAACAGGAGGCTGTTATGGGAGACATTCCTCTGATAATGGTTGTGGTGGCGACAACAGTAGATGTGTGTAAGTAGACAGCAGCATCGCTGGGGGGTGCGAGGGTGAGATAGAAGTAGACAAAACAATGGTTGATCTAGTCACGCATTTGCCTGGTGCAAATCAAACATTGGAAATAGATACTATTCTATCACAAAGATATCTACACAGTTGCCCAAACTTCCTAGTGTGCATCTGTATCTGGCAGCCCGATCAAGATATCAAAGTGCAAACCTTAGGCACACAGGAGGAAATCTCTAAACAGAGAAGAGCAGAGTAGTGTGGCTCACTGGTTAGAGGCGGCAGACCCGAGAGCAGAGGACGGCCCGGGACCAGGGTTCGATTCCCGGCGCGACAGGTTTCTGGACCAGGGTCAGCGGACTCGATAATTCTCTCGCCTCGTGCCCACTCTGATCAGCGATCACACTCGGCAACTCTGGGCATTAGCTTGCCTCATCTTTACTAACGGCCCCACCAGACCGCCGGGGATGCCTGGTCTCACCCTGGAGATACCCATTAAGGGACCATCTCTCAGGGAAGCCAGGAAGGGTTTCGCAGCGGTCGAAGCGCCTTGGGACCCTACGGGTAAGTAGTGCGCTATATAAATTCCAATACATTTACATTTACATACTAGAGTACAAAGAGCTCTTAGAAGCAACTCCTGTGATGCAGCTTCGAAGTAATTAAGGGGGGGGTAGGTGGGGAGAACCGCAGTTGAATCTGCAGGGTAGAAATAAGCGGTGGGTAAAGTTCTACAGCAAAATGAGTAATTGCCCCAAGAGACATTTTGCTCACTAAATCAATTTTAGTCTGGACTGTTCCCATGAGGCACAGGGTCAAGACTGATTTGCATATGGCTGTGTCCAAACTGGGCTGGCTTAGTGGGCAAAAGAACGATGGATTCAACCCAGATCTCATGACTAGGAGAGAATGTTTGAATCATTCAGCATTCCGTCCATCATTTGTTGCACTTACACTAAATAAATTTAGTATTTTTTTACAAATATGTTCAGAATTCATGAATTCTGCACAATTTCGGAATGTTCGCGGAATGATTTTGTCCGATGCCAGCCAGGGCACCCTGAGGACCAGACCAACATGCTCCTCAAGCCCAGTACATTTGGGAAAGCTGTGAAGGACCTTGTATCTTCTTTTGCCTTGGACCATGAGTTGTAATGGGGAAGTGACTGGATGTATGTATGTGGTCACAGAGGATATGTGTGATGTGAGAATGATGACTGGAAACAGGATCCTGGTGAAGAGGGCTGGCACTAGAGGAACCAACACACTGGAGAGCAGCAGGGAAAAAGTGAACAGGAAGGGCCAATGCACCAACGAGAACACTTGCATTCTGCAGCCAAGTGCTAGCTGCCTGGGTGCTGAAAAGGGCAGGATTGTTAGGCACAGCCGAGGCACTTTGTGCAGTGGGAGGGGGCACACAAAAAGCACTGGTGCCCACCACCTGTAAGGACAAGAGGTCTAGATGTTTGTAACAAGTTTGATTCAACCGCCAACTTACTGCTTATTGGAGGAATGTTGGAAAAGAGAGGCGTATTGAGTTCGCCGTTCGGTCTGGCTTCTAAATGGCTTAAGGTGTGGCCTGCTCTAGTCCTCATTGGTTTCCTTATATTTGGCATGACTAAGGGCTGTATGTGTCAGGGCTTCTAACTGTAGCTCACTCATTCAGCGTCCTTTTGTACTTGTATAGCGCACTTATACCCTGAGGCGTCTTGGCGCTGTATGCATACCGCTGTGGAACCCTTCCTGGCTTTTCCCTGTGAAATGCCCACTCCTGGGGACCCCCAAGGTGAAGCCAGGCATCCCAGCAATGTTGGGGCCGTTGTGGAGATTAAGCAAGCTATTGCCCAGAGTCACAGAGTGGGACCCATGATTAGACTAGGCACAAAAGCGAGAATTATCCGGTCCGCGTAAATTGAGCCCAAGACCCACCGAGGCAGAAATTGAACCCTGGTCCCGGGCCAGACCTCTGCATTAGGGTCTGCCGCTCTAACCATAGGCATGTCCCTGGGTGATTTTGCACTAATTGTAGCGCCTGTCGGGTATCTGCATTAGATCCCCATCATTTCAAGAGGTGGACCCTGCAAGTGGCCATGAGATGCCATGTGTTACGGAAGACAAATGCACATTGTGGTCTCCAGGTGCCCGTAAGGTGGCACCTCTCATGAAGCATGCATAAAGTCATTGAGTCCGAGACCATCAGTGTCATTTTGACGCCCCATTACAGTGCTTAGGAACCATTTGGGCCAATGTGTACTTACAAGTGTTACTCCTCTCTCAACCCTGTTCCAAGCCACTACAGAGAGCTAGAGCTTGCTCCAAGTACAATAATTGAGGATGGGTGGAGTTAACAGGGCTTTAAGTAGGCCCGGTCTGAGCTCCAGCTTTTTCTTTTTATTGGGACTTTGAAACGGGTCTCTATAAGGCTCTGTTTTGTACCCTGGCATAGGCGTTCCGTTTTTTTTCCTAGGCTGCAGTGACAGCAGGCACGTCGATGTGCGTGTGCTCACACTGCTCTTCTCACTAATGGAGAAGTTACGGCATAACGTCATGCCAGGTGAGGGTTGTAAAAGGGAAATCCTTTATAGGAAGTCATTTTTTTCTCTCTGGATTTCCCTTCTCTTTTAGAAACTCAGGAGCAGCAATATTGTTGTGTTGTCACCAGGGCTTTAAGTGGAAACTTTTTCAATATAGTATACAACAAGCCATAGTTGCTGCTTATTAATCTTATACAACAAACAACCATTGACAAAGCCAATAGCCCTGCCTTGTTGTAGGTATAATGTTACTAGTTGTATCATATATCTGGATGCAATGACAGAAACAGCAAATGTATTCATTTTATTTAATTTGATGCGTTTTTATATAGCGTGGACTTTACCCGAAGGTGTCAGAGCGCTTCACAATATAAGCCGGGCGGCGCACTATGCTGAGCACAGATTATGTGTTTTTAAGCCGCGCCCTTAATTACATTGGCCACACCCCTTTGAGAGACCCCACAGTTTTTTCATCCCACGTTAAGCCCAGGGAGTTAACATGGAACTGGTGGATGTAGGCCATGTGGGTGTCATTTGAGCTTGGAACAGAGGGCCCAACCTCAGTGCTCCCTTTAAGCCGAGGGTGTGCCCCCTGGTGACGGTCCTGCAGCGGCTGCTGACGTTTAGTGCGTGACTTGCGATCAACAAGACTTGAATCTGTGAATTTAGTGGACGTAAAGTTGACGAGGACGACATCTCATCCACGGGAGCTTGCTGCAGCACACCCACTTGCTGCTAAGAAGACGGATCTCCTTCCTGCGCAAGACAAGCGCTGCTCTTGTCTTGCGAGAGTGCATGGGTCACCTGCAGCCTTCCGTTTCCGGTCGGCTGTCATGGCCTCCATGTTTGCAGAGCTTTACAAGGCGCAGGGCTTTGCAACGCAAAATGAGAAATTTCCTAGTTATCACAAAAGAAAATTTCAATTCTATTAAGGACGCAGAGGCGAGGATTATGCATAGCCTTATTCCATTTATTAGACAGCAAGTTCGAAGAAACAGAAAAACACAGACTGCAAACTACATATCCCATGAGGCATGGCAGTAACTATAGTAACCAGTACCCCAATCACAGTCCATCCTAAAATATATAACAGCTCCCGCGCCGAAGTCCGTCCTCTTTAATCGCTGCAGGAAGTTAAGTCGTCCCCATGTTAATCCGTCTTCTGATCGGAACCTAGGAGAATAGAAAACGTTACAATCTCTTGACCATGGAAACTCAGAACGCAAGAAAAAGAACCACATAAATAAGAAAAAATGCAAATGCAAGCATTATCAGTAGCATCAACATAATCCAAAATACTGTGCAAGATACATAACAAATCAATGCACAAGACCATAAATATACACAAAGAACATTACTTTCCTGAAATGTGGAAAGAATGACCTCCAGCAAGACCTCCAAGCATAAGGGAGGGAGGCTAGAAAAGCCAGGCGGGGATAATCATCGCCTCCGCGTCCTTAATAGAATTGAAACTTTCCTTTGTATAACTAGGAAATTTCTCATTCTATGTCAGGAAGCGGAGGCGAGGATTATGCAAGTTCAAAGCTTACTCACCACCAGCGTAGCGGCTTCATGAATTAGTTTAAAATAAAACGTTTTAAAAGTAGATTCCGAAGACCAATCAGCCGCATTCATAATGTCCTCCAATCTGCCACCTACCTGGACAGCCTTGGAGGCCATAGCTCCCCTAGTAGAGTGAGCCCCAAAGTGCCGGACATCAATACCGGATTCAGTCATGATCCATTCGACCCATCTAGCAATGGTGGGGAAGAGACCGCATGAAACGGTTTTTTAATGGCAATCAAAAGCTGCTGTTCACCCGGAGGTCGAACCTCCAAAGTCATATTCACGTGGAGAAGTGTGGCTCACTGGTTAGAGCAGGCAGACCCTGAAGCAGAGGTCAGACCCGGGACCAGGGTTCGATTCCCGACGCGGCAGGGTGTTGAGCTCAAATGTCCTCGGACTCGATAATTCTCGCTTCGGTGCCTGACCTAATCATGGGTTCACACTATGCAACTCTGGGCATTAAGCTTGCTTAATCTCCACAACGGCCCCCCGCGGCGGGATGCCTGGCTTTCACCCTGGGGATGCCCTGTAGGGGCTATCTCACAGGGAAAAACCAGGACGGGTTCCCAAGGCAAGCGCGGAGATACCCCTACGGGGGTCGATTCTGGCGCTATATAAGAAATGCAATAATAATAATAATAATAATAAGATTTTAGACATCGTACAACACACAATTTCGGAGAATCTAGAAAAGCAGGATAGGTTACTGATACTGACCTTGTACTTGATTTAGTTCTCCTTGAAATGGTAAAGGTAACCCCATCCGGGGAAAAAACACAGGCGGAGATATCAAGGGCCCTGACATCTGATACTCTCCTACAAGAAAAAAGGCACAAAAGAATAGCAAATTTAGCCGAAATCTCCTTCCTGAAGATATCGTCATTATCTTGCCAAGGTAAAATAAAATGAAGGGCCACATTAACGTCCCAGAGGCCTAAGTAGCGAGGCTCCGGAGGATGGGAAAGACAAATGACTTTCAAAAGCTTACAAACGAATGGATGTTCTCCAATCGGATCCCCATCCACATGAGAGTGACCAGCAGAAATGGCTGACCTAAAAGAGTTGATAGTGCAATAAGCCAATTTCTGATGAAGAAGCTCAGACAAGAAGTTCACAACCTGTGCAACGGAGGTGCCCACGGGATCCAGGTTTTTCGCCACACACCAACGAACCCATCGTCTCCAAGCTGATCTGTATCGCTTGGTGGTACCCGGGGCCCAAGCCTGCTGGGTAAGGAGTTCAGCTTCTCGTGAAAGCGAGACGTCAGACCATCGTCCCCTGAAATCCTCCATGCCATAAGATGTAGATGGCCTTGGAGAACCAGGGGGTGAGGAAGTCCTAGAGGGTCGGAGAGAATATTGTCGAAAGACGGCAACCGAAGAGGTCTATCCCAAGATAATTCTAGAAGGGACGGAAACCAAATCTGGGCTCTCCAGATTGGAGTAATCAGGATCAGAGAGGCCCTCTGTCTGCAGACATGGGCTGCAACCCTCTGGATGAAAAGGAAGGGGGGAAAGGCATAAGCTGCTATCCCCGACCAATCCTGAAGGAAGGCATCCACCGCCTCTGCTTCCGGTTTCCAGCTGAAGAATAGGCAAAAAGATCCACCTGGGGAAGCCCCCAAAGGGAAACAATCTGAGAAAACACTCCTGGATCCAGCCTCCAGTCGCTGGCATCTCTGAAATTCTTGGAGTCCCAGTCCACCACACAATTCTGATCTCCCGGGAGATATTCTGCCATCACTGAAATCTGACGTTGGAGGCAGTAATGCCAGAAATCCTTGGCGAGATCCGCCAGAATTTTGGAATGAGTTTCCTCCAAGGCGATTGATGTACCTCACTGCTGTCGTGTTGTCCATCCGGAGAAGGACACAACAGGGCACCTTGTTGGTCGTGAAACAGCGGATGGCAAAGGAGCCCGCAAGGAGTTCCAGGCAATTGATATAGAGTAGGAGTTCCTCCTCCGTCCACCGACCTCCCACCGAAAGAGAGCCGCATCGGGCGCCCCAGCCCAGACGGCTGGCATCCGACTGTATTACTAGATCCGAACAGGAGCCGAAGATCGCTCTCCCATTCCAGGCTTCCATATGGTCCATCCACCAAAGAAGTTACGACCTGGCCTCCGAGGAAAGGGAGATCAACTCAGAATAAGTGAGACCCCTGCGAAGGTGTGAGGCCTTGAACCTCTGAAGGGTCTGGTAGTATAAAGGACCCAGGAAGATGGCTTGAATCGAGGAAGATGACAAGCTAACAATCCTGGCCAACTGTCGCAGGGAGATCCTGTCTCTGCGGAGAACCTGCCGAATTTCCTTCTTGATTTTGGAAATCTTCTGAGATGTAAGATTCAAGGTGGCATCCCCGTGTCGATGCAGAAGCCTAGGAAGATCATGCTCTGATGGGGAACCCAGTCCAATTTCTGGACATTGATGGTGAACCCAAGATTCTGTAATAGGGAAACGGTAATCTTTAGGTGAAGGAGAAGATGATCCCTGGATTGGTCCATGAGCAGGATATTGTCCAGGTAAATTATCAGCTGAATACCCTTGAAGCGGAGATGCTCCACCACTGGGCGAAGAAGCTTGGTAAAACACCAAGGAGCTGAGGAGAGACCAAAGGGAAAAGTTGTGAACTCGTAAGTTTGACTCTTCCATTGGAACTGCAGGAACCTGCAATGAGGGGGGAAAATGGGAACAGACAGGTATGCATCCTTGAGGTCTAACCGGACCAACCAATCGTTCTGTAGGAGAAGATCTCTGAGAAGATGGATTCCCTCCATCTTGAAGTGCCGGTAAACCAACCAAACGTTGAAGGATTTGAGATTGATTACCGGGCGGAAGCCTTTTTCCTTCTTTTCTACCAGAAATAGATTGCTTATGAATCCGCGCGGATGAAGATGGGAGGGGGCGATCACGCCTTTTGAAAGAAGATCCTGAACTTAGTGGTCTATGAGAGCAATCTATGAGGCTGAAAAAACCAGAGGTCAAGGACGAGATGTTTGGACGGGCGATCCGTAGAACTCTATGTGAAACCCTTGAACTGTCTCTAACACCCAAGGATCCGACGTTAGATCTGCCCAGTTTGCCAGAAACAGAGAAATTCTGCCCCCCCCCCCAGACAAACAGGAGAGAGGATTTTCAAGCTCACCATTGAATCCTCGTAAATTCTGGTTGCCACCGCGGCCTCTGCCTTGTCCCTTTCCTCCATGAGAAGGGTAGAAGGTTCCTTGTCTGCCATCGTTCCATCCATTATTTCTTTACGCCTGGGCTCTATTGGGACCTTGGTTTAACTGGCGGCTGGAAGAGCGACCCCTGCCTCACCCGGGCCCACCAAAAACCTTCTTGGGAAAAATCTCTCTCATGGATGCTTGAGCCTTATCTAGGGCAGAAAAGGTGTCTAAAAATTTCCCTAACTCCTTAACGAAGGGGTCCCCAAAGAGTGTACCTTGAGCAACAGAACCTGCTTCGGAGGAAGACAGCTCTCCCAGCTTGGGATCAATTTTCAAAAGCAATGAACGGCGATGCTCGGTGGAGAGGGCACAATTGGCATTGCCCAAGAGACACGTTGCCCGTTGCGCCCATCCCGCTACATCATCCGTTGGGAGAGAAACGCCAGACTCTCTGGACCGTTCCGCCAACTCTATGATTTTTGTGAGGGGTCCAACAATGCCAAGAAGCTTGTCCTGACAAGCTCTCCAGGATCGATCTATCCCTTTTTTGGGTCCTTCATGTATTTGGCAAAAAAGGTGCAAAGTTTGGGGTCCAACACCATTGGGGAGAGATGGACTCGGACACTCTGATCTAAGGCGAGATCTCACCTCTTGAGAAAGAGGTTGCCTAACCTTTGCGGCAACATAATCCGCTGTCTTTTTATCAGAAACCCAATCAGAAGTTCGTGGGCGGAAAACACAGGAAGGGTCAAACATATGCGAATGAACCTGTTCTCCATGACCCACATCAGAACAAGAAGAGCGGGGACGCGAAGACCTGTCAAAGGGACTCAACTGAAGGCGGCAATAGAAAAAGAGGATGAACTTTGGCGCGGGAGCTGTTATATATATTAGGATGGACTGTGATTGGTGGACTGATTACTATAGTTATTGCCATGCCTCATGAAATATGTAGTTGGCAGTCTGTGTTTTTCTGTTTCTTCTAACTTGCTGTCTAATAAATGGAGTAAAGCTATGCATAATCCTCGCCTCCGCTTCCTGACATTTGTTAAACCAAACATGGCCTAATTTGGGTGTCTCCCGCCTGAAAATGTCCCTGATTTAATAGAAGTCAGTGCGGAAATGATATTTCCCCGTTTTTCTGTGTGCCAAAAAAATCCACTTTCCTGTTATAAAATGTTGGAGGGTCGCTGCCTGCCAGGCCTAGGGCAATACCCACCGCCTTAGGGGCCGCTGGTGCTGTTGGAGGTGTCGTACCCAAGTTCTTAGGCGCAAAAAGAAAACCTGCTTTTGACTTGAGACAACTAAAGACGAGTTCTTTACTGTTCCCAGTTGTGCAATCCTCCGGTTGTGTTGTATGCTTAGCTTCTATGTTGGAATCTTGGGCAGCAGTTCTCATTTTGAAATGTAAATCGAAGTTCAAAAAAATGCTGGCCCTGCCCTGAAGGCCTGCGGAGACTTGATTTCCTGGCGCTTGTGAAAGAGGGTTGTGGGGGGGCATCCAGGCCTGCTGGCAGCTCTATTCAAACAGGCAAAACTGGCAGGAGAAGCAGATTGTTCATAACGCCGCTATCCTTCAGTGCCCCCCTAGATTAGAAAACTGCAGTGGTCATTGATTTGTGGTGGAAATTCCTTCTGCTCAGTGTTGAAATGTTACTTATCTCAAGCCCTGCTGCCTCCTTACCTCCGAATCTCTGGTGAAGAACATTGAAGCAGTACTCGTAGTCCTTAGTCCAGGTGCTAAACCCACCGAGTTCTGCATTTTAACACTTCTGCTAGCACAAGTTTTCCCAACTATGAACTCACCCCTCAGGGTGTGGGCTAGTTATCACAGTCTCATATCCCACTAGACACTCAGAAACACGATTTGATAACTAATATACGTATTCGATCAGACATAAATGAGGTTTAAACAGAAGAACAAAATATGAGAAGAGACCCTGTCTCACTTCACCCCAAGCGCGACGTGAGAAGAGGGAACTTACTCAAAGCTGCACTAGGGAATATCTCCCAGAAAAATCAGATCTCTAAGCGCTTGCTTGCCAACTACCCAGCCTTTGTCCATCCATTTGGCCAAGCCTCTGTTAGCCAGAAGCTCTTGCTCTTCTCAACCTATGAATTTCTATTCTCTGCTGTAGTTTTCATTTCCCCAACTAAAGGTTAGAATCTGCTCTCATCGGCGGCCACATTCTGGATCTCTCGAGGAGGGACCCCATGTTCTTGCAAATACAAATGCTGCCTTTCCCAAGGATGATTTGCTTCAGGTGTTCGCCTTAAATAAAGGCTCACCTGATCTGCTGACTGAGCACTAGAGCGCTCAGGCGAATGGCACACAGGAGGTCCCGGTCCCACCCAAGATGGCGGAAGACGCCACGAATCGCCGGTGGATACACCTTGTGGAACTCCCCAAATCAATGGTTTCTTGGTGGAAAGGAAGGAGCCCAGCATTACCTGTTGAAATCTGTCCGTGAGGACAGATTTAACCCAAGCGAGGGGAGTCCCTCCGACTCCTACCTCTTGCAAGCGAGTGAGTAGTATGTCATGGGAGATGGTGTCAAATGCTGCGGATAGGTCGAGGAGGACCAGCATGGCCTCCTCTCCCCTATCCGTGCATTCCCTAATCGACTCAGAAACTTCAAGTAAAGCTGACTTGGTACTGAAGTCCGGTCTAAATCCTGATTGAGAGTCATGAAACAGCGAGTTTGACTCAAGGTAGTTGGATAACTGCTCTTGTACTGCCTTCTCGAGCACTTTAGCTGGCTTGGGTAAGAGTGAGATCGGTCGGTAGTTGCTCAGGCAGGTTGGATCGACACCTGCTTTTTTTTGGATGGGAATAAGCATTGCGTGTTTCCAAGCGGAAGGGACAACACCTGAATATAAGGAGGAGTTCCAGATTTCAAGCAGGGGGTTAATAGCAAACGGGGCAATTTCATTCATAATCAGGGCCGGGGCTGGGTCCAATGGTGAGCCTGATTTACATTTCAAAAATAGATTCAAGGCATGCTCCTTGGTGAGTGGTTTAAAAGTAGTGAGTGCATTCGTGCAGAAGGTGGTATGGACTTCAGTAATCTCTGTACCATTCTGAAGAATAGTTGCCGTGATGTTGGCTATTTTTTTAGAAAAAAAATCTGATAAATCGTCACTGAATGCTTGGGAAGGGGAAACTGGGGCGGACAGAGCAGTGGGATTAGTAAACTCTTTGACAATGTTAAAGAGGGCCTTAGTAGAGTTTTTTGCATTGGCAATAGTTTCTGCAAAGTAAACACTCATAGAGTTGCGTTTGAGTTTATGAAACTCTTTAAGGGCCTGTCTGTAAAGTGACTTGGCTGCAGGGTCATATGTCCGACGCCATTGTTGCTCCAACTTTTTACATCTGCTTCTGTTTTCCCTTAGTTCTAGGGTAAACCAGGGGGCTGATGGCATTAGTCTGCGGGAGGTGAGGGTCTGTAAGGGGTCAATTTTCTCAATGGATCATGCACCATACCTCTCCAGCGCCTCATCCATCCCACCTGTAGATCTTGAAGCCCTGGGGCAGAGAAGGACTCAGGCACTCTGCCATTGAGCTTAGCACTTCACAAACCCTTGATTACACCACTTACATGACAATCTGGGCTAGACATGGTCTTTTGAAGAGTTGTTACACTTTCTTGCAATGCCTACCAGTGCATAGTACACTGCAAGGAAGGTTAAACACCCTCTAGTGAGGACCTGAGCATGAACAGCCACAGCTCAATCATAAGTCCTGACAGGACCTGCACACACGGTATGCATCCACAGTGTGCACTGAAAACAACTTGTCCCGCTCCACATTCTACTTCCAAGAAATGAATGAAATGAAATGCATGAAATGAAATGAAATGAAATTGGGTTTTGTAAAGCGCGTTACTCCCCGGAGGCCTCGTAGCGCTGTGGGACGGTAGGTTTTTTGGAGATTGCTATCTGGCTTAATGGAAGAGAAGTGTTTTCAGGCTTTTCCTGAACTTTTGTAGGTCAGGTTTGCTATGCAGTGTGGGTGGCAGGGAGTTCCAGACTGAGGCCGCATTCAATGAAAAGGAGCATCCACCCCATCTGGCCCGTTTGATTTTCTTAGTTGTGGCCAGAAAAGCTGTGCTTGAGCGGAGTGATCTCGGCGGATGGTAAGGGGTGGCAAGGGAACAGATCATTGCAGGGGCTTTCTTCCACATAGCCTTGTGCATAATGCATAATTTCCAGGCAAGACAGCACATCACTAATGTTTCAAGCCTCCGCAGACTGTATATCGGGGTTTAGCCCATTACGTAAATGTATAGTATGTGGTCAAGTGTTCCTGTGACATTGTGGAAGTGCTTTTGTAATACCTTGCCCTGCTGCATGGCTGGAGGTTTAAGCCTGGGAAGAAGCCGAAGGGATCTGTGAACGAGTGTGCATGTAAGTGGGGGGAATGCGTGAGGTGGAGTGATGCGATGGAAAGACATGAGATAACAACCATTTTAGGGCTGAGCAATACCCAAATGATGTGTGCAATGTTTTCCTAACAATGCCCCCTACACGGTCTTAGCTTCCAGCCTCACATTGAGGAGTGCGTGAAGCAGATGGGGGACATTCCGAGCCAAGTGAAGGGAGCGGGCAGCGTTCCCGCCAGCACATACAGCAGCGTGGCCCAAGACTCAGACAACGTGCTTCAGCCCATTATGGATGTCCTCGACACCAAGTAGTGGGGAGACTTTTAAACAGTCTCTAGAATTATTTTAAAACCAGACAGGGCATGGTATCCGCAGACTGCTTCCTGTGTACTTTGGATCTGGCCACATGCTGTTAAAACTGTTCTTGGATTGTACGACACGCCGTCACCATTTCTGTTCTCTTCATGTGGAACGCATTAAATGTTGCTGAAATTGCATTTTATACCGCAAGTGTTATAAATGTTTATGGCAAATAAAATAGTTTTCTTTAATGGAATTTTTGACTACAAGTCATGACTCTATAAATTGAATTGTTCTGTGCTCCAGACTGGCATCAAATGTTATATTTAGCATTGCCTATGCCACTTCCTCGCGGAAGCAGTGCTGCCTGTTGTAGTACATAAGTAACCTGTTTACTGACCACAATCAGCGGGGGTTCAGTGCTGGTTTTTCTATTCCCCTGCTGCTATTTTGTAATGGGTAATGCTTCCTCTGTACTACCTCCATTCTGTGCGGTTTCAATTGAACCTGGACTGGTGGAGAATATCTAGAAAAGTGTTGGCACGTTGCCTGGAGACTCCCAAGAGTTAGTCTTAATGTCTCTCTTATACCCCATTTCTACCCAGCCTGACGCTCTTTGCCAAGATCTGCGAGAAGACGGTGTTGCAGCGGGTGCTGAAGGAGCTGTGGAAGCTAGCGATGAACACGATGGAGAAGACCATAGTCCTTCCTCGTCTCAACGATCAAAAGGTGAGTGCGACAGCAGACACCTGGGGCATCCATGCCTCTAATGTACATTACTTGCTGCTAACACCAACGCTTAGAGACCCCGGTGGTTATAACGCGCTATACAAATTAAATAAATAAATAAATAAATAAACACCAGCATCTTTCCTGATGCGCACAGTTGCAGTAGAACAGGAAATATTTGCAGTCTGAGAGGGAATTCAAGGAAGCCGATTTGATCAAACAGTAGCAACCAGGGAAGACAAGTATGCCAAAGGAGGAGTATCCCCTCATAAAGGGAGGCAGAGAAAATTCTCTGAGTCTAGGATTAAGCGCTCGAGTCAGCACATTATGCCCCAACCCGTTGTCGGATAATGCATATCCTTATAGAAGACCCCTCACTCACCAACCTAGTTGGTGACATGCTTCATCATCGGGGTCCCACCCCATAGGCCGAGTGCCCACAGGGTGTGCTGCGACACTTGACTACAGTGAAGCTGGTTAGTTTTTCTTTTATGTGTGCATAACTATCAAAATTAACAAGTGTATTAAAAAAGGGCCAAAACTACTCACTTAAAGTATTTATTCTTGAGTGCTTGAACCCTTGTAAAAACAGTGTGGTACCTGTGCCTAATTAGGTAGGCTTTGGTGTCTTGAGAAGTATGGTGTGTTCTACAAAAAACTACTGATAACTAGGTCTACATGTTTCAACCATTGATGTGATTCTTTGGTTTTCGTCAGGACCATGAAGTATGAACTGGGTGGTCCGCACATGCTAAGGTGCGCCCTGCCCTAGTTCAAATTGGAGACTGCAAATTGCGATCTCATGTAAAAAATGGTGTGTTTTCCTTATTCGGGAAAAACCTGAAAGACAAACGGGGGGACAAAAGAAGGTTGGGATCACATACCAGGGTAGAGAAAACAATGAATTACATTTAACACATATTCCGCTGGTCATAATCACAACCGAAGGATCAATAGATGGAGTCATGCCAGCGTTTTTATTAAAACAGTAGGGTCCATCTATTGCGATCAGGATAAAAGTGCTTCAGTGATATTTAGCGGACTGTGCCTGAAGTACAGAGCCAGCGCCAGGAAGAGGTGTCGAACTGGTTTGGCAACTGGGGATCTAGTGTAAAAAGGGGGGGCCGTAGTAAGGGAAAGTGATCTCTATCGTGCTGCATTGTGGGCGGCTACGCAGGTGGGTTTTACGTGCAGTGGTAATGTCGCTATGGTGGATCACAATGGCGACGTTGTTAAACTTACGCTTGAGGCGGAAGCTACCGCTTCATGGGCATCAACATTTCCAAGACAGCAAGTGTCCGTCACCTGTAAGTTTTAGAAACAGAGGCAAAGTATGAGCTACGAGCTGCCCGGATCGGACAGAGAAGTAAAACCAGTGGTATCGTGCGGTGGATTGTCGTCCAGCACGTAGGTCAGCATGATTGCACTTACTTACGACTTCTGTTCGTCTAGCGGTAAACCTAATTGGTTACTGCTGGAGGTGCCCCGTGGAATAACCGGATTGTCTGCGGGATGTCGATAAAGTAAGCCGGTCGCATTTCCTAGTTGGGTGTGGCCTCGGCTCGTGATTCTACGTGAGCCAATCTGAGTGCGTTACGGGGGAGGTAGCTTTCCCCTCTACCCGAACGCGCATTGGCTACTGCATGTTACGCGGTAGTCTGGTTACCATAGGGATCATGCTAGCCACTTCTTTTTAGCGGGAGGAGAGGGTTTAATATCGCACGGACTCCTACCCTGAGCAGAAATTAATTGGGTAAATGGGATTTTGACAGAATGGTAAATGAAAGGAATGTCAGGTAAACCACAAAGGGCAGTCTAACTTGGTATTTCCATAGGGAAATATGGCACACAGTAGCCTGCTGGTTTTAGAGAGCGGCCTCCTGGTTCGTAAGAGCATGCTCAGCTAGAATTAACATAATTATAGGAGAAAGTGCTTATCCCATCACGGTATTTCACAGGATATTATAGTTCAAACCAGACGTATGGGTAGAAAGTCTATACACCCACCTCTGTTCTCTCTCGAACATGGGTTGACTCAGATTACCTCCTGGTTTGATCTGTTCAATATTGTCCACTGAAAATCGTCAGGTGTATGTCCCACCGACAAATAATGTTCAGTGACTCTTGTATTAGTTTTTTGCACCTAATGGTGCTCCTGTGCTCTCCAATACGTAATTTTACTTTTCTACTGGTCATTCCCACATAGTGTAGGCTACAAGGACATGTTAATCTGTAGATGACGTTTCCACTGTTACAGTTAGTCTGTCCTCTGATTGTCCATGTTTTGTTGGGTTTCAATTGTAGTGTCTTGGTATTATTGATATATGGGCAGACACTACAGCTCCCACATTTGTAGTGGCCTGTCACTTTCGGTAGACCCCATAGGTTGGTTATTGTTTCTCTCTCTAGGGACTCTTTCATTGGCCTTGTGTTGACAATTGCATCTTTGATTTGCGGATTTGGGGGCGTAATTTTTGCGGTTCGTTAGACAGTGGCGTCGTCCGTCACTCAGCACAGCAAAACACGCCCCCAAATCCAAAAATTTCCTAAGCTTTCTTGCCGCCATTGTTGCCCAGCCGGCGCCGAGTACGGTGATGCAGCACACATGCTCCGGCACAAACTGCGGATGGGGCTTCCGCCCAGCGCCTCGGAGCCCAGCTGCAGTCTTTTCCGCCCACACGCAATGCAAGGAGAAGCAAATTGCTCCTGCCGCTTACTTGCACACACGCTGTGCAAGGAAAAGCACACGGCACACCCCCCCATCTTCCGAAGCCCCTTCTGCCATCGCAAGCTGTGCGCTAGAGCCTGGACTGGGAGACGGAGCTTCATTCTGGCGGCAGCAGCAGCGGGCATTGTGCTGGAGCACCGCAACAGCTGCCACCGCCATGGACTTCACCCCGAGCCCCCCGGAGAGAGGTGAGATGAGCGCAGCTACAGGGAGAGGGGCCTCCACACTGGCCTCGCCGCCCCCTCCCCCCCCGGCCTCCCCCGCCCCCGGCCTCTCACTGCCACGGCACCGCCAGTAGCAGCACCTCACGCCCGCAGTGCCAGTGCCCCGCCGCCCTTGGCATAGTGATATTGAGCGGGATGGAGCGGTGTGACTTCCTGGTCTCCCTTACCGCGAGTGCTCCTTAATATATGACACCGCTGCAAACATTTTGTGGGTGCAATTTAGTGTTGTATTTCGCTTCTCCAGAAAGACCGAGTCATACCTTTGTTTATTTAGCTGGCATCGTGACAAAATTGCCAAGCTAGCCTTGCCAGAAGTCGAAAGGTTTGGCCGTTGTTAAGTAAAACAGCGGTTGGCTTTTCGACGTGGTATTGATTTCTAACTGCCTCTTGACTTTGTTGCGAAGGTATGTGGTGGTGAGAAGCATGGCAATCTGGTGCCCGTCTTCTACAGTAGGGCTGACATACATCTGATGACATAGAGCATAGCGTGCTCAATCTCCACTGCTGTGATTTTGATTTTCTCAATAGGACTACTGCATTTAGGTATTTTTCATCTGGAATTGCCTGCCTTTAAAGTACACTATCCCTGTTTGTCAGTATGTTGTCAATAGGAACGCTTACATTTCAGTAATATGCTCGTTAATAACAAGGTCGGACTGAGAACAAAAAACAGCCTCGACAAATTTGTTAAAACTGTGCAAGCGAGCAATGTGCTATGTCGTTTGTACGGCGCAGCATATCCAGGCGCATTGATGAACTTTCCCAGAATGGTCTGAGAAGCGCTTCTACACAAAATAAAGTGTAATAAAATAGGGTGAACGTGTGCATTTTACAGTACCATTTTTCAAGTTTATTGACTAAAAAAGTATATTAAGTGCTGGGAGTTCTGAATGGAAACTAGTAAAATATTGCAGTACTGAGTAGCAACACTACTTCAAGACAGACAATCATATAGCATGTGTCAACAAAAACAATATATGCCAGGTACAAAAACTGGATGTACAACAGGCAGATATTAGTGCACGTGGAAAAGTAGTGCCTATCTGACCCAGTGTCACACTGGATGAATGCTGACCCAATATCATACACAACAAAGAACAGAACCAGTTTATATTCTGTCAGGAAAATGTCTACAATCAAAAGATCGCTGATGTACAACAAGGTCAGTGTTGTTCATTGTACCAGGAAGCAACAAAATGTGTTAAGGGCTATTTGTCTACTAGGAATGTTGATCAACAGTATGTTAAGGCGGTGCAGGCTATTTATTAAATATGATGCTCATACACAAAAAATGTGCGTTTTGTAGGTATCTGACATTTCTATAGCATGGACATAATTCAATATTTCTCCTTTCCCGCCCCCCCCTCCCGCTGTCCGTGTCTCCTTTCCTGCCTCCGCTGTCCGTGTCTCCTTTCCCGCCCCCGCTGTCAGTGTCTCCTTTCCCGCCCCCCCGCTGTCCGTGTCTCCTTTCCCGCTCCCCCCCGCTGTCCGTGTCTCCTTTCCCGCTCCCCCCCTGTCCGTGTCTCCTTTCCCGCCCTCCCGCTGTCCGTGTCTCCTTTCCCGCCCCCCCTCCCGCTAACAGTGTCTCCTTTCCCGCCCCCTCCCTATTCTTTAGAAAGCGCAACTGAAATGCTTGGCTTTCAAGTCTCCTGAAGCACATATTACTAGGTTTTGGCTGCAAATTTGGGTTTAGGATGCAAGGATGGTCCGTTGTCTAGAACCATGGACCCTTGAGTGCCTGCATACATATTTTAGGTGATTAAAGGTTTGTTTTTGAATTGTGATTCTAACGACTGATCAAACGTTCCTGGCTCATGTGTAGGGTCGAGCCATTTCTTGACTGTACTGAGGGCTTGCACATGTTGCAGAATGTCTTTGATTTAACACCCGACTCCACCTGGAGTCATTTTGACTGCCTAGTTATGCTACTCCTTATTGTTTCACTTAAAAATGTGCTGCTACAAGCTTTTTCCTTGATTCTGCAGAGGGTGGTAATGCCGAGGAGTGTGACATGCCTGTGATTCTCAGAAAAGGACAGGACTGGTTTTGCTGTGATGCATCAAAATGAGTCGTCATTCTGATTCAGGGTGGGCGCTTTCTTTGCCACAGACCTTTTATTCAAAAGTAGAAAGCTGTACCTTTTTGAAAATTGAGAGGAGTTGTAAATTGTTGTGAGCATTCCTGTGATACAAATGATAGGTAAAGGCAGGGTATGTTGGACGATATTGCTGAAAAGTGAGCAGCACTGTGAGTGGCTCTGTCTGTGTGTGTGAGTGGCTCTGTCTGTGTGAGTGAGTGGCTCTGTCTGTGTGTGTGAGTGGCTCTGTCTGTGTGGGTGAGTGGCTCTGTCTGTGTGTGTGAGTGGCTCTGTCTGTGTGTGCGAGTGGCTCTGTCTGTGTGTGTGAGTGGCTCTGTGTGTGAGTGGCTTTGTGTGTGTGAGTGGCTTTGTGTGTGTGAGTGGCTTTGTGTGTGTGTGAGTGGCTATGTCTGTCTGTGTGAGTGGCTCTGTCTGTCTGTGTGAGTGGCTCTGTCTGTCTGTGTGAGTGGCTCTGCCTGTCTGTGTGAGTGGCTCTGTCTGTCTATGAGTGGCTCTGTCTGTCTGTGTGTCTGTGTGAGTGGCTCTGTCTGTGTGTCTGTGTGAGTGACTCTGTCTGTGTGTCTGTGTGCATGGCTCAGTCTGTGTGCGTGGCTCTGTCTGTGTGCGTAGCTCTGTCTGTGTGCGCGGCTCTGTGTCCGCGAATACTCTCTAATACTCTCTAATGCTCACCTATTGCCATTGTAAATGACAATACCATTTATTTATGTTTAAACAAAAAAATGAAAAAAAATGTCATGAGCAATGCCAATAGCTCTACCTTTCATAATGCCGAGACCATTGCATTGTAAATGCTTATTACACTAGATCCCCAGTTACCAAATCAGTTCTACACCTCTTCCTGGCGCTGGCTCTGTACTTCAGGCACAGTCCGCTAAATATCACTGAAGCACTTTTATCCTGATCGCAATAGATGGACCCTACTGTTTTAATAAAAACGCTGGTATGACTCCATCTATTGATCCTTCGGTTGTGATTATGACCAGCGGAATATGTGTTAAATGTAATTCATTGTTTTGTCTACCCTGGTATGTGATCCCAACCTTCTTTTGTCCCCCCGTTTGTCTTACAGGTTTTTCCCGAATAAGGAAAACACACCTTTTTTACATGAGATCGCAATTTGCAGTCTCAAATTTGAACTAGGGCAGGGTGCACCTTAGCGTGTGCGGACCACCCAGTTCATACTTCACGGTCCTGACGAAAACCAAAGAATCACATCAACGGTTGAAACATGTAGACCTAGTTATCAGTAGTTTTTTGTAGAATTTCACATAGCACACCTCGCTATTTTTAACACACCATACTTCTCAAGACGCCCAAGCCTACCTAATTAGGCACAGGTGCCACACTGTTTTTACAAGGGTTCAAGCACTCAAGAATAAATACTTGAAGTGAGTAGTTTTAGCCCTTTTTTAATACACTTGTCAATTTTGATAGTTATGCACACATAAAAGAAAAACTAACCAGCTCCACTGTAGTCAGGTGTCACAGCACACCCTGTGGGCACTCGGCCTATGGGGTGGGACCCCGATGATGAAACATGTCACCAACTAGGTTGGTGAGTGAGGGGTCTTCTATAAGGATATGCATTATCCGACAACGGGTTGGGGCATAATGTGCTGACTCGAGTGCTTAACCGTAGACTCAGAGAATTTTCTCCGCCTCCCTTGATGAGGGGATACTCCTCCATTGTTTTTGTAAATTATTCCGGGGACCAGGAGTTCCCACCTTACATAGTGTATGTAAAATTCCCTGACTCTCTCCTTTGATATAGAAAGACAAGTATGCCTCCAAAGTTGTGTCTCCCCTGGCAGAATGCTTTCTACAAAGTGACTTACTGGGGAAAAACATGTGTACTACTCACAAAAAGATCAGTTTCCACTCCACACTCCACCTACAATAGAATCCATGCCTTATGGTGTGTTATTCCAACCCCAACCAAAAGCCACATAAAGTTAAACTCAACTTCTGAAGAGATCCAATCTGAGCTCAAATACCAGCTGACTGTACCCAAGGTATAACTTGCATACATTGTCACTTGCGATGATGAATCTAAGAAACTCATCTGATTTGAACGATGCACCTTCAACTGCATTGTGGGGCAGAGGCAGAAACAGGAGACTGATACAACTTGAGGTTAGAGGAGGCACGCGCAGGCATCAATTTAGATGCAACATGTCCTGTTTTAACTAAGAAAAGAATGTGCTTTTCTTCTAATGTTCTTCATTAGCCTAAGCGAGTATTTTATCAGATATAAATAGTGCCGTAGAGTCCTTGCTACAATGCAAAAAAGCCTCTGAGAGGGCCTGGTTCACTCGTGACTGATGTTTCACAGAGCAAATGAGCAGATCTGCATGTTGAGTCCAGTTTACTTGTCCCCTGCCCAGTAACTGGACCGCACGTGTGACAGTGAGCGTAGCCTTATGGGGATTTTCACTGTTATTCAAGGATGTTGGAACGACACCTGTTAAGGTACATTTTGCAAACCTACTCCTTACGTCTAATGGTCTGATCTCTGCTTGCTCTTCATCATCACCTGCTCTGTGCCTTCATAACGGCATTGTTTTGGTGAGCGGCTTGATTCTGAGTCCTCCGTAAGTTTTCCGTTGTAGCTTTGAGTTTGTTATGCCGAGGTGTCTCGCAGTGATCCATGGCACGGTGACTCCCTTGAAAAGCATTGATAGAGAGGCGGCTGCTATGTCCTTCATTGAAGGAACAGTCATTAACAAGGTACCAGCCCAACAAGTTGTTTAGCCGTAAAGAGGATGGCTTGATGAGCTCGGGATGTCCGGTTCCCCTGCTGGCTTACTACACATTTTACGCTATGGACTTGTTCAAATGTTGGCATTACTAACTTGCAGAGGGCCGTGGGCAATGCTGAGTCTGTGTGGCGGTCATACAAGTGCTTGTCATCCATGCATCACATTATCTAGTTATGGGACTATATTCATGCAAAATTTGGCGCTCATGGTATTTCCATTATTCTCCTTGATAAAATGTTTACTATTAAAGAATCCATGTGTATATGATGTGGAAAAGCAAATCTGTCAACTCCAGTGTTATTGGATACAAATGCTTTTTCTAGAAGCAGACAGTTACTGGGTGGCTACTGTTAAATACTTGGTGATATCAATGTAGGTCAGAAAGGTGAATTTGGCTTTCAAAAGAGCTGTAATATAAGAGAGGCGCCGAGAGGGTGTGTCCCAGGGCAAACCCAAAATAGGTCCTAAATTGCTTGGACTCTTTACAAGAACGGTATTGCTGCAATGCTCGCTCAGGGAGCTGCAGTGAATGTGCATCCTTTTGCCGCAATGCTCGCTCAGGGAGCTGCAGTGAACGCGCATCCTTTTGCGGCAATGCTCGCTCAGGGAGCTGCAGTGAATGCACTTCCTTTTGCGGCAATGCTCACTCAGGGAGCTGCAGTGAATGCGCTTGCTTTTGCGGCAATGCTCGCTCAGGGAGCTGCAGTGAATGCGCATCCTTTTGCCGCAATGCTCGCTCAGGGAGCTGCAGTGAATGCGCATCCTTTTGCCGCAATGCTCGCTCAGGGAGCTGCAGTGAATGCGCATCCTTTTGCCGCAATGCTCGCTCAGGGAGCTGCAGTGAACGTGCATCCTTTTGCGGCAATGCTCGCTCAGGGAGCTGCAGTGAATGCGCTTCCTTTTGCCGCAATGCTCGCTCAGGGAGCTGCAGTGAATGTGCATTCTTTTGCGGCAATGCTCGCTCAGGCAGCTGCAGTGAATGCGCATCCTTTTGCCGCAATGCTCGCTCAGGGAGCTGCAGTGAATGCGCATCCTTTTGCCGCAATGCTCGCTCAGGGAGCTGCAGTGAATGCGCATCCTTTTGCCGCAATGCTCGCTCAGGGAGCTGCAGTGAACGCGCATCTTTTTGCGGCAATGCTCGCTCAGGGAGCTGCAGTGAATGCGCTTCCTTTTGCCGCAATGCTCGCTCAGGGAGCTGCAGTGAATGCGCATCCTTTTGCCGCAATGCTCCTCAGGGAGCTGCAGTGAATGCGCATTATTTTGCCGCAATGCTCGCTCAGGGAGCTGCAGTGAATGCGCATCCTTTTGCTGCAATGCTCGCTCAGGGAGCTGCAGTGAATGCGCATCCTTTTGTTGCAATGCTCGCTCAGGGAGCTGCAATGAATGCGCATTCTTTTGCCGCAATGCTCGCTCAGGGAGCGGCAGTGAATGTGCATCCTTTTGCCGCAATGCTCGCTCAGGGAGCTGCAGTGAACGCGCATCCTTTTGCAGCAATGCTCGCTCAGGGAGCTGCAGTGAACGCGCATCCTTTTGTCGCAATGCTCGCTCAGGGAGCTGCAGTGAACGCGCATCCTTTTGCCGCAATGCTCGCTCAGGGAGCTGCAGTGAACGTGCATCCTTCCTGATTAATGAGGAAGACTTATTCAGCATCCGGTCTGCTCTTCAGAGTGCTCACACTACATTGGTAAGCAAGAAGGGCATGGTAGGAACTGTGTCCACCAAAATGTGTTCATGCCACTTTACTCACTCCAAACTGTGACCTACTCCACATTCTGCCCCACAATAGTCCCCTGTCCCTACTGGCTTGTAAATAAATAAATAGATCAAGATGTCTATGTAGTCAACCTCTCTATTCCCCTCCACTTCATAGTCCAATGAACATTACCGGATTGCTCCGAAGCCCAATAATTGTGAAAGTCTGCTACCAAGTACACACTCCGTTATCTGTGCCAGTCGCAAGACTAATCACTAATCCACTGTTGAAACCATTTGCAGCCATATTCTCTGATGTAAATTACCTACCATATGCTGTGCAAAGTCAATATCTGGAAGCAACTGTGCAAAACCATTGCAGTGTCCATGCTTGGCTGTGCCCTACATGCCGAAGTTTGCATTATGACCACAACTGTCCGGTAACCCTCTGTTGCAAATAGATTGAAACGTTGGTAGAAAGAATCAATATAAGATCTTGCTCGGCTTTTAATCCTTGGGAACCCGCACTTCTCAGCTGGACTTGTGACACGCATGTCAATTGTATTCAAGGTTGTTTTCTCTGCAGTGCAGTAATTCTAATTGGCCTCTAATCATATTTAATAGCAGTGAGGTCCAAGGGCATCAGATACTCAAAGATCAATATTAGGTAACATGACACTTCAGCATTTATTATTTAACTTACAAAATTCCTTTTGAATACAAATGTTGCAAAATCCTTCCTGGTTTACACCATGAGAACCTTTGGTACTATACCAAAAGCTGGTGACCTCCCTTTCTCCACATCACACTGATGTTCTAATTTGACTGCAGAAGGGCCATGCTTAGGTTCCTGTGACCAAGACACGAGCTCTCTTGTGAGACAAAGCCACAGCCAACAATACCAATCCAGAGGTTTTCTTTGCGAGAGCCAGAAAGTGAAGCGCCATCGGAGACCCTTCAGATAGATGGGGAGGTTTACTCATTTATTGCAACCGTTAAAAGTTGTTTTGAAGACTAGAGTTGCAAATTGAAGTTAATAACCTGTGGGAAGGAAACTGGATGAGTGTACAGACTCTTTTGAGAAACAAAGAAGCATAAGCTGAAAGAAGCCGGGGTAAGAGGGGGTGCAAAAGAGATAGATCAGGTTTCGACAACCTTGTTCACAGGGCAAAGAGGATGGAATGAGCTGAGAAGAGGAATGCATGGGAGAGCCATATCAATGTGTTTGGTGTGGGTTGATCCTGCCCAGTGGATCCAGTGGTTTGCTGCTTCAATCACGAGTGGCAAGGTGATTATGTCAGTGTTAAGTACTACACTGTGCTGGCTGATGAAATGATGCAAAGCTGTTTCATCCTATACAAAGGGCTTTTCATTAGGTCATTTCAGTGTTTGAAACAGTAAGCCTTGGTAAAGTTTAGAGTTTGTAGCATTTTGGCCCAGGACCTGAATGGCAGGAGAGTCAGTTTTAGGTTGCATTGAAGACCAAATGTGTTCTGACTAGGATGTGTTGTATTAAGGTAGTGTATGCGTAAATAGGGTTTTGGGCAGTTGCTTGTGGTACGTCTGCAAGATACATTGACGGAAAAGATAGATTACAGCAGGATGAGAGTTATGCTAAGGATGGTGAATTTTGGGGGCAGTGAGTGGGAGTTAATGCTCCACACTAACACCAATGAAGTTATCTTGAGAGACGGGAAGACCAATTTAAGGTTCATTGACAGACGGCAAACATAGAGTTAGACTCAATAACATTTACATCATGTATTATAGGACCAATATATACCCCTATAGACAAGGCATAGGGTTAGAGAGTACATGTAGATGAGATAGAATTAGAACTAAAATTGACGTCATATTATAGGACCATAATAAAAAATGTTGAGCTAGAGCACTTGGGTAGGTGAACCGATATAGGGTTGTGTCCAAACAGTCGAATGTGGTCTTTAGTGTAAATGAACCGTGACAGGCAATGCAAAGAGTAAAGTTTGGACAACATTTCTTTGAGCTTGTAGAGGGAAAGTGTTGTAGTGGATGTTAAGGCCTGAGAGTAAGACATCTGCGGTTACCGATAAATATGGGTATTGTAAGTATAGTAAGAGAAAGTAAATGTTGTAAATATGGGGATTTGGAGTGGTATTGAAGATTAGAGTACACTACAGTGTCTTCAGGACAATAATGGGCTAGGAGGTGTAGAGGTTAAATAGATGAAGGGTTTGCAGAATAAATGTATTTGAGCACACGCGGGTTAACCAGGCAAAAAACCAAGGACAGAGTCGGAATGAAGTTAAGCGACAAAGAATGGATTTAGAGGTAAGGCGTGTAGAGATGTGGCTTTGAAGGGTAACATAAAGATGGAGATTGAAGGAAAGGAGGAGGAGAAGTCTTGCAAATAACTTGTATATAATGGCAGAAGAAAATTAAGGCTGGTGCTTTTGTGGGTGATGATAAGAGAGTGATCATGAAACTAGGTAAAAGAAATATATTGAGCTAGAGGAAGGCTGAGGGAAAGCATTGTGGGGAGGAGGCATACTGTCCCCCCAAACAGAAACAGACTGAGAGGCTGTGGTTAGTTTAAAATGTATAATACAGACTATCACACTGACAAAAAGGTGAGTAATCGAACCAGAATGCATAAATCCATTTACAAACAATGAGTCATAGAATAAGCATAATATCTATAAGTTGGCGATGTAAACAAGGTCAAAGGTATGAAATCGCTTGGAAAGGATAATGTAGTGAAGGCGAAACGGTGCATGTAGGGCTCCACCAACTAGGTTTGCCTTGTGAGCGCGGCTCGCGCTTATCATGACTCCTTGTGCGAAACCAGTCTCTCCAGTGTAGGACAGTGCAATGCACATCGGCTAACTCACATCCATGAGTCCGGATTGCTACCCAAGAGAGGTATATGCACAGGCACACGTCCTATGCTGACATGGCAAGTCAACACCTGTGTTTTCGATACAAAAAAACGAAACTGGCAGAGGGCTAATCCTCAGCCTCTGTTCCTCAACTAAGTCAGTTGATTTACATATATTAAAGAGACTCATCCTATGCCTACTTCCGGCCAATCAAAAGTTGTGAGGGAGAAATAAAAGGACGAGAGGTCCTATCCACTTAAGAGCCATTAGCATTACAGGTATCTGTGTGTAAAGGTTGCAAGTGAAACATCGAGTTCAAAGTGAGTTAGGAAAAATAGCGTGTAAGCGCCGTGATATCCTACCTAGGATGATTGTTAGCGCTTTATAAATAAATTAAATACAAATACAAATACAAATTATAAAGGTAGGCTGAGGAGAGAGGGAACATTGAGATGGGGGAATCCTCTAAAAGAGAGCATTGAGAACTGGGTTGTCAGGGACGGAAGAAATAGATTGGCCATGTGAGGTAAGTATGCAAACTAAGTTGAGGAGGAGAGATATTTTGGAAGAAATGAGACGTGGCGGCACTGAGAGGAAGGCAGTTTTATGGAGAAGCAGACAGTTGTCCAACATTGGCAAGACTTTTAGTAGTCAGGACATGGATCGGAGATGGCCTGGTGATTGAGGAGAAGGTAAGGGCCTTGAGGTGAAAGAAAGAAGCATGAGAAGGCTGACATAGAAGAGAAATGTGGAGAAAGCAGGTAAGAGAGTAGAGAGATAGAAGGGATAGGAAATTGTAGAGTCTGAAGGTGACAGGAGAATAGAGTAGGATGAAGGCAAGGGAGCATAAGGAGAATGAAGGTAAGTTATGCCAAGAGGAGAAAAGTAATTGAGAGTAGAGAGCATGAAAGTGAAGGGAGAGTAGGGAAGATGAATCTTGGTATGAAATGGAGGAGATGAAAATCTTGGGATGGAATGGGGGATATGGATGGTAGGAGATGGTGTTTTTGGGTATCTGTGATCCTCTGCAGGGCACATACATTCGCGCTTTGGGTGCTCTGGTGGCATAGGTCTATGCTGAGATATACATGAATGCTCTGCAGTAATGGCACTCACGTAGGTCTATGCTGAGATATACATGAATGCTCTGCAGTGATGGCACTCACACAGGTCTATGCTAAGATATACATGAATGCTCTGCGGTAATGGCACTCACATAGGTCTATGCTGAGATATACATGAATGCTCTGCAGCAATGGCACTCACATAGGTCTATGCTTAGATATGGATGTATGACGTTACAATGCGTTATTTTACAACGCAGACCGTTACATCGCAATTTTTACAACGCAGGGTCCATTACAATGCGTGCCTTTACAACGCATGTCATTACATAGCAGATACTATTACAACGCATGCCATTACAACGTAAGTATAGGTAAGTATATCTTTTTTTAAATGTAATTAAGTTAATTTAATTAATTTAATATTATTTATTTAATTTAATTAATTTATAAATAGTAATTAATTTAATTTAATAAATTAAATTTTTTTAATATAATATAAATAAATTATAAAATAGTGATTAATTTAAGTTAATTAATTTAATTTAAATAGTAAAATGTAATTAATTTTAAAATTGTAATTAAATTAAATAAATTAAATAATTACATTAATTTAATTTAATTAAATTAAAAAAGGAATATAATTTAATTAATTTAATGTAATTTAATTAATTTAATTTAATTAATTTTAAAATTTTAATTAATTTAATTTAATTAATGTAATTTAATTAATTTTTAAATTGTAAATAATATAATTTAATTAACTTAATTTAATTTAATTATTTAATTAATGTAATTTATTTAGTCATTTTTTTAAAAAAACTGAACACTAAAAATACCCCTGTACCCCAAAACCCAAACCCAGCCCTAAAACCTAAAAATACCCCTGTACCCCAAAACCCAAACCCCGCCCTAAAACCTAAAAATACCCTATACCCCAAAACCCAAACCCAGCCCTAAAACCTAAAAATACCCCTGTACCCCAAAACCCAAACCAAACCCTAAAACCTAAAAATACCCCTGTACCCCAAAACCCAAACCCAGCCCCAAAACCTAAAAATACCCCTGTACCCCAAAACCCAAACCCAGCCCTAAAACCTAAAAATACCCCTGTACCCCAAAACCCAAACCCAGCCCTAAAACCTAAAAATACCCCTATACCCCCAAACCCAAACCCAGCCCTAAAACCTAAAAATACCCTATACCCCAAAACCCAAACCCAGCCCTAAAACCTAAAAATACCCCTGTACCCCAAAACCCAAACCCAGCCCTAAAACCTAAAAATACCCCTATACCCCAAAACCCAAACCCAGCCCTAAAACTTAAAAATACCCCTGCACCCCAAAACCCAAACCCAGCCCTAAAACCTAAAAATACCCCTATACCCCAAAACCCAAACCCAGCCCTAAAACCTAAAAATACCCCTATACCCCAAAACCCAAACCCAGCCCTAAAACCTAAAAATACCCCTGTACCCCAAAACCCAAACCCAGCCCTAAAACCTAAAAATACCTCAAAACATATACCTCAGTACTCCAAAACATATACTCCTATACTCATACTTATTTTTAAAATTACTTAAATTAATATATTTAATTTATAATATAAAAAAACAAATAAATATAATTATTTATAATTAATAATAATTAAATTAATTTAATAATATTAAATAAAAAAAATTAATTATATGCTTACCTATACTTACGTTGTAATGCCATGCGTTGTAATAGCATCTGCTATGTAATGTCATGCTTTGTAAAAACATGCGATGTAATGGAACCAGCGTTGTAAAAGTTGCGTTGTAACAGAAGTCTGTTGTAAAAGTTGCGATGTAACGGTGCAATACCCTGAGATACACATGAATGCTCTGCAGCAATGGCACTCACATAGGTCTATGCTGAGATATACATTGATGCTCTGCAGTAATGGCACTCACATAGGTCTATGCTGAGATATACATGAATGCTCTGCGGTAATGGCACTCACATAGGTCTATGCTGAGATATACATGAATGCTCTGCGGTAATGGCACTCACATAGGTCTATGCGGAGATATACATGAATGCTCTGCAGCATTGGCACTCACATAGGTCTATGCTGAGATATACATGAATGCTCTGCGGCAATGGCACTCACATAGGTCTATGCGGAGATATACATGAATGCTCTGCAGCAATGGCACTCACATAGGTCTATGCTGAGATATACATGAATGCTCTGCAGCAATGGCACTCACATAGATCTATGCGGAGATATACATGAATGCTCTGCAGTAATGGCACTCACATAGGTCTATGCTGAGATATACATGAATGCTCTGCGGTAATGGCACTCACATAGGTCTATGCTGAGATATACATGAATGCTCTGCAGCAATGGCACTCACACAGGTCTATGCTGAGATATACGTGAATGCTCTGCGGTAATGGCACTCACATAGGTCTATGCTGAGATATACATGAATGCTCTGCGGTAATGGCACTCTATGCTGAGATATGCTTGAATGCTCTGCGGAAATGGCACTCACATAGGTCTATGCTGAGATATGCATGAATGTTCTGCGGTAATGGCACTCACATAGGTCTATGCTGAGATATACATGAATGCTCTGCGGCAATGGCACTCACACAGGTCTATGCTGAGATATACGTCAATGCTCTGCGGTAATGGCACTCACATAGGTCTATGCTGAGATATACATGAATGCTCTGCGGTAATGGCACTCACATAGGTCTATACTGAGATATACATGAATGCTCTGCGGCAATGGCACTCACATAGATCTATGCGGAGATATACATGAATGCTCTGCGGTAATGGCACTCACACAGGTCTATGCTGAGATAGACATGAATGCTCTGCGGTAATGGCACTCACACAGGTCTATGCTGAGATATACACGAATGCTCTGCGGTAATGGCACTCTATGCTGAGATATACATGAATGCTCTGCAGTAATGGCACTCACATAGGTCTATGCTGAGATATGCATGAATGTTCTGCGGTAATGGCACTCACATAGGTCTATGCTGAGATATACATGAATGCTCTGCGGCAATGGCACTCACACAGGTCTATGCTGAGATAGACATGAATGCTCTGCGGTAATGGCACTCACATAGGTCTATGCTGAGATATACATGAATGCTCTGCGGTAATGGCACTCACATAGGTCCATGCTGAGATATACATGAATGCTCTGCCGCAATGGCACTCACACAGGTCTATGCTGAGATAGACATGAATGCTCTGCGGTAATGGCACTCACACAGGTCTATGCTGAGATATACACGAATGCTCTGCGGTAATGGCACTCTATGCTGAGATATACATGAATGCTCTGCAGTAATGGCACTCACATAGGTCTATGCTGAGATATACATGAATTCTCTGCGGTAATGGCACTCACATAGGTCTATGCTGAGATATACATGAATGCTCTGCGGTAATGGCACTCACATAGGTCTATGCTGAGATATACATGAATGCTCTGCGGTAATGGCACTCACACAGGTCTATGCTGAGATATACATGAATGCTCTGCAGTCATGGCACTCACATAGGTCTATGCTGAGATATACATGAATGCTCTGCGGTAATGGCACTCACACAGGTCTATGCTGAGATATACATGAATGCTCTGCGGTAATGGCACTCACACAGGTCTCTGCTGAGATATACATGAATGCTCTGCGGCAATGGCACTCACATAGGTCTATGCTGAGATATACAGGAATGCTCTGCGGTAATGGCACTCACATAGGTCTATGCTGAGATATACAGGAATGCTCTGCGGTAATGGCACTCACATAGGTCTATACTGAGATATACATGAATGCTCTGCGGTAATGGCACTCACATAGGTCTATGCTGAGATATACATGAATGATCTGCGGTAATGGCACTCACATAGGTCTATGCTGAGATATACATGAATGCTCTGCGGTAATGGCACTCACATAGGTCTATGCTGAGATATACATGAATGATCTGCGGTAATGGCACTCACATAGGTCTATGCTGAGATATACATGAATGACCTGTGGTAATGGCACTCACATAGGTCTATGCTGAGATATACATGAATGACCTGCGGTAATGGCACTCACATAGGTCTATGCTGAGATATACATGAATGCTCTGCGGTAACGGCACTCACATAGGTCTATGCTGAGATATACATGAATGCTCTGCGGCAATGGCACTCACATAGGTCTATGCAGAGATATACATGAATGCTCTGCAGTAAAGGTGCTCACATAGGTATATTCTGAGATATACATGAATGCTCTGCGGTAACTGCACTCACATAGGTCTATGCTGAGATATACATGAATGCTCTGCAGCAATGGCACTCACATAGGTCTATGCTGAGATATACATGAATGCTCTGCGGTAATGGCACTCACATAGGTCTATGCTGAGATATACATGAATGATCTGCGGTAATGGCACTCACATAGGTCTATGCTGAGATATACATGAATGACCTGCGGTAATGGCACTCACATAGGTCTATGCTGAGATATACATGAATGATCTGCGGTAATGGCACTCACATAGGTCTATGCTGAGATATACATGAATGCTCTGCGGCAATGGCACTCACATAGGTCTATGCTGAGATATACATGAATGATCTGCGGTAACTGCACTCACATAGGTCTATGCTGAGATATACATGAATGCTCTGCGGTAACTGCACTCACATAGGTCTATGCTGAGATATACATGAATGCTCTGCAGCAATGGCACTCACATAGGTCTATGCTGAGATATACATGAATGCTCTGCGGTAATGGCACTCACATAGGTCTATGCTGAGATATACATGAATGCTCTGCGGTAATGGCACTCACATAGGTCTATGCTGAGATATACATGAATGCTCTGCAGCAATGGCACTCACATAGGTCTATGCTGAGATATACATGAATGCTCTGCAGTAATGGCACTCACATAGGTCTATGCTGAGATATACATGAATGATCTGCGGTAATGGCACTCACATAGGTCTATGCTGAGATATACATGAATGCTCTGCAGCAATGGCACTCACATAGGTCTATGCTGAGATATACATGAATGCTCTGCAGTAATGGCACTCACATAGGTCTACGCTGAGATATACATGAATGCTCTGCGGTAATGGCACTCACATAGGTCTATGCTGAGATATACATGAATGCTCTGCAGCAATGGCACTCACATAGGTCTATGCTGAGATATGGATGTATGACGATACAATGCGTTATTTTACAACGCAGACCGTTACATCGCAATTTTTACAACGCAGGGTCCATTACAATGCATGCCTTTACAACGCATGTCATTACATAGCAGATACTATTACAACGCATGCCATTACAACATAAGTATAGGTAAGTATATCTTTTTTTAAAAATGTAATTAAGTTAATTTAATTAATTTAATTTAATTAATTTAATTTAATTAATTTAGAAATAGTAATTAATTTAATTTAATAAATTTAATCCTTTTAATATAATATAAATAAATTATAAAATAGTAATTAATTTAAGTTAATTAATTTAATTTAAATAGTAAAATGTAATTAATTTCAAAATTGTAATTACATTAAATTAATTAAATAATTAAATTAATTTAATTTAATTAAATTAAAAAAGGAATTAATATAATTTAATTAATTTAATGTAATTTAATTAATTTAATTTAATTAATTTAAAATTTTTACTTAATTTAATTTAATTAATGTAATTTTAGTTAATTTTTAAATTGTAAATAATATAATTTAATTAATTTAATTTAATTTAATTATTTAATTAATTTAATTTATTTAAAGTCATTTTTTTTAAAAACTGAACACTAAAAATACCCCGGTACCCCAAAACCCAAACCCAGCCCTAAAACCTAAAAATACCCCTGTACCCCAAAACCCAAACCCAGCCCTAAAACCTAAAAATACCCCTGTACCCCAAAACCCAAATCCCGCCCTGAAACCTAAAAATACCCTATACCCCAAAACCCAAACCCAGCCCTAAAACCTAAAAATACCCCTGTACCCCAAAACCCAAACCCCGCCCTAAAACCTAAAAATACCCTATACCCCAAAACCCAAACCCAGCCCTAAAACCTAAAAATACCCCTGTACCCCAAAACCCAAACCAAACCCTAAAACCTAAAAATACCCCTGTACCCCAAAACCCAAACCCAGCCCCAAAACCTAAAAATACCCCTGTACCCCAAAACCCAAACCCAGCCCTAAAACCTAAAAATACCCCTGTACCCCAAAACCCAAACCCAGCCCTAAAACCTAAAAATACCCCTATACCCCCAAACCCAAACCCAGCCCTAAAACCTAAAAATACCCTATACCCCAAAACCCAAACCCAGCCCTAAAACCTAAAAATACCCCTGTACCCCAAAACCCAAACCCAGCCCTAAAACCTAAAAATACCCCTATACCCCAAAACCCAAACCCAGCCCTAAAACTTAAAAATACCCCTGCACCCCAAAACCCAAACCCAGCCCTAAAACCTAAAAATACCCCTATACCCCAAAACCCAAACCCAGCCCTAAAACCTAAAAATACCCCTATACCCCAAAACCCAAACCCAGCCCTAAAACCTAAAAATACCCCTGTACCCCAAAACCCAAACCCAGCCCTAAAACCTAAAAATACCTCAAAACATATACCTCAGTACTCCAAAACATATACTCCTATACTCATACTTATTTTTAAAATTACTTAAATTAATATATTTAATTTATAATATAAAAAAACAAATAAATATAATTATTTATAATTAATAATAATTAAATTAATTTAATAATATTAAATAAAAAAAATTAATTATATGCTTACCTATACTTACGTTGTAATGCCATGCGTTGTAATAGCATCTGCTATGTAATGTCATGCTTTGTAAAAACATGCGATGTAATGGAACCAGCGTTGTAAAAGTTGCGTTGTAACAGAAGTCTGTTGTAAAAGTTGCGATGTAACGGTGCAATACCCTGAGATACACATGAATGCTCTGCAGCAATGGCACTCACATAGGTCTATGCTGAGATATACATTGATGCTCTGCAGTAATGGCACTCACATAGGTCTATGCTGAGATATACATGAATGCTCTGCGGTAATGGCACTCACATAGGTCTATGCTGAGATATGCATGAATGTTCTGCGGTAATGGCACTCACATAGGTCTATGCTGAGATATACATGAATGCTCTGCGGCAATGGCACTCACACAGGTCTATGCTGAGATATACGTCAATGCTCTGCGGTAATGGCACTCACATAGGTCTATGCTGAGATATACATGAATGCTCTGCGGTAATGGCACTCACATAGGTCTATACTGAGATATACATGAATGCTCTGCGGCAATGGCACTCACATAGATCTATGCGGAGATATACATGAATGCTCTGCGGTAATGGCACTCACACAGGTCTATGCTGAGATAGACATGAATGCTCTGCGGTAATGGCACTCACACAGGTCTATGCTGAGATATACACGAATGCTCTGCGGTAATGGCACTCTATGCTGAGATATACATGAATGCTCTGCAGTAATGGCACTCACATAGGTCTATGCTGAGATATGCATGAATGTTCTGCGGTAATGGCACTCACATAGGTCTATGCTGAGATATACATGAATGCTCTGCGGCAATGGCACTCACACAGGTCTATGCTGAGATAGACATGAATGCTCTGCGGTAATGGCACTCACATAGGTCTATGCTGAGATATACATGAATGCTCTGCGGTAATGGCACTCACATAGGTCCATGCTGAGATATACATGAATGCTCTGCCGCAATGGCACTCACACAGGTCTATGCTGAGATAGACATGAATGCTCTGCGGTAATGGCACTCACACAGGTCTATGCTGAGATATACACGAATGCTCTGCGGTAATGGCACTCTATGCTGAGATATACATGAATGCTCTGCAGTAATGGCACTCACATAGGTCTATGCTGAGATATACATGAATTCTCTGCGGTAATGGCACTCACATAGGTCTATGCTGAGATATACATGAATGCTCTGCGGTAATGGCACTCACATAGGTCTATGCTGAGATATACATGAATGCTCTGCGGTAATGGCACTCACACAGGTCTATGCTGAGATATACATGAATGCTCTGCAGTCATGGCACTCACATAGGTCTATGCTGAGATATACATGAATGATCTGCGGTAATGGCACTCACATAGGTCTATGCTGAGATATACATGAATGCTCTGCGGTAATGGCACTCACACAGGTCTATGCTGAGATATACATGAATGCTCTGCGGTAATGGCACTCACACAGGTCTCTGCTGAGATATACATGAATGCTCTGCGGCAATGGCACTCACATAGGTCTATGCTGAGATATACAGGAATGCTCTGCGGTAATGGCACTCACATAGGTCTATGCTGAGATATACAGGAATGCTCTGCGGTAATGGCACTCAGATAGGTCTATACTGAGATATACATGAATGCTCTGCGGTAATGGCACTCACATAGGTCTATGCTGAGATATACATGAATGATCTGCGGTAATGGCACTCACATAGGTCTATGCTGAGATATACATGAATGCTCTGCGGTAATGGCACTCACATAGGTCTATGCTGAGATATACATGAATGATCTGCGGTAATGGCACTCACATAGGTCTATGCTGAGATATACATGAATGACCTGTGGTAATGGCACTCACATAGGTCTATGCTGAGATATACATGAATGACCTGCGGTAATGGCACTCACATAGGTCTATGCTGAGATATACATGAATGCTCTGCGGTAACGGCACTCACATAGGTCTATGCTGAGATATACATGAATGCTCTGCGGCAATGGCACTCACATAGGTCTATGCAGAGATATACATGAATGCTCTGCAGTAAAGGTGCTCACATAGGTATATTCTGAGATATACATGAATGCTCTGCGGTAACTGCACTCACATAGGTCTATGCTGAGATATACATGAATGCTCTGCAGCAATGGCACTCACATAGGTCTATGCTGAGATATACATGAATGCTCTGCGGTAATGGCACTCACATAGGTCTATGCTGAGATATACATGAATGATCTGCGGTAATGGCACTCACATAGGTCTATGCTGAGATATACATGAATGACCTGCGGTAATGGCACTCACATAGGTCTATGCTGAGATATACATGAATGATCTGCGGTAATGGCACTCACATAGGTCTATGCTGAGATATACATGAATGCTCTGCGGCAATGGCACTCACATAGGTCTATGCTGAGATATACATGAATGATCTGCGGTAACTGCACTCACATAGGTCTATGCTGAGATATACATGAATGCTCTGCGGTAACTGCACTCACATAGGTCTATGCTGAGATATACATGAATGCTCTGCAGCAATGGCACTCACATAGGTCTATGCTGAGATATACATGAATGCTCTGCGGTAATGGCACTCACATAGGTCTATGCTGAGATATACATGAATGCTCTGCGGTAATGGCACTCACATAGGTCTATGCTGAGATATACATGAATGCTCTGCAGCAATGGCACTCACATAGGTCTATGCTGAGATATACATGAATGCTCTGCAGTAATGGCACTCACATAGGTCTATGCTGAGATATACATGAATGATCTGCGGTAATGGCACTCACATAGGTCTATGCTGAGATATACATGAATGCTCTGCAGCAATGGCACTCACATAGGTCTATGCTGAGATATACATGAATGCTCTGCAGTAATGGCACTCACATAGGTCTACGCTGAGATATACATGAATGCTCTGCGGTAATGGCACTCACATAGGTCTATGCTGAGATATACATGAATGCTCTGCAGCAATGGCACTCACATAGGTCTATGCTGAGATATGGATGTATGACGATACAATGCGTTATTTTACAACGCAGACCGTTACATCGCAATTTTTACAACGCAGGGTCCATTACAATGCATGCCTTTACAACGCATGTCATTACATAGCAGATACTATTACAACGCATGCCATTACAACATAAGTATAGGTAAGTATATCTTTTTTTAAAAATGTAATTAAGTTAATTTAATTAATTTAATTTAATTAATTTAATTTAATTAATTTAGAAATAGTAATTAATTTAATTTAATAAATTTAATCCTTTTAATATAATATAAATAAATTATAAAATAGTAATTAATTTAAGTTAATTAATTTAATTTAAATAGTAAAATGTAATTAATTTCAAAATTGTAATTACATTAAATTAATTAAATAATTAAATTAATTTAATTTAATTAAATTAAAAAAGGAATTAATATAATTTAATTAATTTAATGTAATTTAATTAATTTAATTTAATTAATTTAAAATTTTTACTTAATTTAATTTAATTAATGTAATTTTAGTTAATTTTTAAATTGTAAATAATATAATTTAATTAATTTAATTTAATTTAATTATTTAATTAATTTAATTTATTTAAAGTCATTTTTTTTAAAAACTGAACACTAAAAATACCCCGGTACCCCAAAACCCAAACCCAGCCCTAAAACCTAAAAATACCCCTGTACCCCAAAACCCAAACCCAGCCCTAAAACCTAAAAATACCCCTGTACCCCAAAACCCAAATCCCGCCCTGAAACCTAAAAATACCCTATACCCCAAAACCCAAACCCAGCCCTAAAACCTAAAAATACCCCTGTACCCCAAAACCCAAACCCCGCCCTAAAACCTAAAAATACCCTATACCCCAAAACCCAAACCCAGCCCTAAAACCTAAAAATACCCCTGTACCCCAAAACCCAAACCAAACCCTAAAACCTAAAAATACCCCTGTACCCCAAAACCCAAACCCAGCCCCAAAACCTAAAAATACCCCTGTACCCCAAAACCCAAACCCAGCCCTAAAACCTAAAAATACCCCTGTACCCCAAAACCCAAACCCAGCCCTAAAACCTAAAAATACCCCTATACCCCCAAACCCAAACCCAGCCCTAAAACCTAAAAATACCCTATACCCCAAAACCCAAACCCAGCCCTAAAACCTAAAAATACCCCTGTACCCCAAAACCCAAACCCAGCCCTAAAACCTAAAAATACCCCTATACCCCAAAACCCAAACCCAGCCCTAAAACTTAAAAATACCCCTGCACCCCAAAACCCAAACCCAGCCCTAAAACCTAAAAATACCCCTATACCCCAAAACCCAAACCCAGCCCTAAAACCTAAAAATACCCCTATACCCCAAAACCCAAACCCAGCCCTAAAACCTAAAAATACCCCTGTACCCCAAAACCCAAACCCAGCCCTAAAACCTAAAAATACCTCAAAACATATACCTCAGTACTCCAAAACATATACTCCTATACTCATACTTATTTTTAAAATTACTTAAATTAATATATTTAATTTATAATATAAAAAAACAAATAAATATAATTATTTATAATTAATAATAATTAAATTAATTTAATAATATTAAATAAAAAAAATTAATTATATGCTTACCTATACTTACGTTGTAATGCCATGCGTTGTAATAGCATCTGCTATGTAATGTCATGCTTTGTAAAAACATGCGATGTAATGGAACCAGCGTTGTAAAAGTTGCGTTGTAACAGAAGTCTGTTGTAAAAGTTGCGATGTAACGGTGCAATACCCTGAGATACACATGAATGCTCTGCAGCAATGGCACTCACATAGGTCTATGCTGAGATATACATTGATGCTCTGCAGTAATGGCACTCACATAGGTCTATGCTGAGATATACATGAATGCTCTGCGGTAATGGCACTCACATAGGTCTATGCTGAGATATACATGAATGCTCTGCGGTAATGGCACTCACATAGGTCTATGCGGAGATATACATGAATGCTCTGCAGCATTGGCACTCACATAGGTCTATGCTGAGATATACATGAATGCTCTGCGGCAATGGCACTCACATAGGTCTATGCGGAGATATACATGAATGCTCTGCAGCAATGGCACTCACATAGGTCTATGCTGAGATATACATGAATGCTCTGCAGCAATGGCACTCACATAGATCTATGCGGAGATATACATGAATGCTCTGCAGTAATGGCACTCACATAGGTCTATGCTGAGATATACATGAATGCTCTGCGGTAATGGCACTCACATAGGTCTATGCTGAGATATACATGAATGCTCTGCAGCAATGGCACTCACACAGGTCTATGCTGAGATATACGTGAATGCTCTGCGGTAATGGCACTCACATAGGTCTATGCTGAGATATACATGAATGCTCTGCGGTAATGGCACTCTATGCTGAGATATGCTTGAATGCTCTGCGGAAATGGCACTCACATAGGTCTATGCTGAGATATGCATGAATGTTCTGCGGTAATGGCACTCACATAGGTCTATGCTGAGATATACATGAATGCTCTGCGGCAGTGGCACTCACACAGGTCTATGCTGAGATATACGTCAATGCTCTGCGGTAATGGCACTCACATAGGTCTATGCTGAGATATACATGAATGCTCTGCGGTAATGGCACTCACATAGGTCTATACTGAGATATACATGAATGCACTGCGGCAATGGCACTCACATAGATCTATGCGGAGATATACATGAATGCTCTGCGGTAATGGCACTCACACAGGTCTATGCTGAGATAGACATGAATGCTCTGCGGTAATGGCACTCACACAGGTCTATGCTGAGATATACACGAATGCTCTGCGGTAATGGCACTCTATGCTGAGATATACATGAATGCTCTGCAGTAATGGCACTCACATAGGTCTATGCTGAGATATGCATGAATGTTCTGCGGTAATGGCACTCACATAGGTCCATGCTGAGATATACATGAATGCTCTGCGGCAATGGCACTCACACAGGTCTATGCTGAGATAGACATGAATGCTCTGCGGTAATGGCACTCACATAGGTCTATGCTGAGATATACATGAATGCTCTGCGGTAATGGCACTCACATAGGTCCATGCTGAGATATACATGAATGCTCTGCCGCAATGGCACTCACACAGGTCTATGCTGAGATAGACATGAATGCTCTGCGGTAATGGCACTCACACAGGTCTATGCTGAGATATACACGAATGCTCTGCGGTAATGGCACTCTATGCTGAGATATACATGAATGCTCTGCAGTAATGGCACTCACATAGGTCTATGCTGAGATATACATGAATTCTCTGCGGTAATGGCACTCACATAGGTCTATGCTGAGATATACATGAATGCTCTGCGGTAATGGCACTCACATAGGTCTATGCTGAGATATACATGAATGCTCTGCGGTAATGGCACTCACACAGGTCTATGCTGAGATATACATGAATGCTCTGCAGTCATGGCACTCACATAGGTCTATGCTGAGATATACATGAATGATCTGCGGTAATGGCACTCACATAGGTCTATGCTGAGATATACATGAATGCTCTGCGGTAATGGCACTCACACAGGTCTATGCTGAGATATACATGAATGCTCTGCGGTAATGGCACTCACACAGGTCTCTGCTGAGATATACATGAATGCTCTGCGGCAATGGCACTCACATAGGTCTATGCTGAGATATACAGGAATGCTCTGCGGTAATGGCACTCACATAGGTCTATGCTGAGATATACAGGAATGCTCTGCGGTAATGGCACTCACATAGGTCTATACTGAGATATACATGAATGCTCTGCGGTAATGGCACTCACATAGGTCTATGCTGAGATATACATGAATGATCTGCGGTAATGGCACTCACATAGGTCTATGCTGAGATATACATGAATGCTCTGCGGTAATGGCACTCACATAGGTCTATGCTGAGATATACATGAATGATCTGCGGTAATGGCACTCACATAGGTCTATGCTGAGATATACATGAATGACCTGCGGTAATGGCACTCACATAGGTCTATGCTGAGATATACATGAATGACCTGCGGTAATGGCACTCACATAGGTCTATGCTGAGATATACATGAATGCTCTGCGGTAACGGCACTCACATAGGTCTATGCTGAGATATACATGAATGCTCTGCGGCAATGGCACTCACATAGGTCTATGCAGAGATATACATGAATGCTCTGCAGTAAAGGTGCTCACATAGGTATATTCTGAGATATACATGAATGCTCTGCGGTAACTGCACTCACATAGGTCTATGCTGAGATATACATGAATGCTCTGCGGCAATGGCACTCACATAGGTCTATGCTGAGATATACATGAATGCTCTGCGGTAATGGCACTCACATAGGTCTATGCTGAGATATACATGAATGATCTGCGGTAATGGCACTCACATAGGTCTATGCTGAGATATACATGAATGACCTGCGGTAATGGCACTCACATAGGTCTATGCTGAGATATACATGAATGATCTGCGGTAATGGCACTCACATAGGTCTATGCTGAGATATACATGAATGCTCTGCGGCAATGGCACTCACATAGGTCTATGCTGAGATATACATGAATGATCTGCGGTAACTGCACTCACATAGGTCTATGCTGAGATATACATGAATGCTCTGCGGTAACTGCACTCACATAGGTCTATGCTGAGATATACATGAATGCTCTGCAGCAATGGCACTCACATAGGTCTATGCTGAGATATACATGAATGCTCTGCGGTAATGGCACTCACATAGGTCTATGCTGAGATATACATGAATGCTCTGCGGTAATGGCACTCACATAGGTCTATGCTGAGATATACATGAATGCTCTGCAGCAATGGCACTCACATAGGTCTATGCTGAGATATACATGAATGCTCTGCAGTAATGGCACTCACATAGGTCTATGCTGAGATATACATGAATGATCTGCGGTAATGGCACTCACATAGGTCTATGCTGAGATATACATGAATGCTCTGCAGCAATGGCACTCACATAGGTCTATGCTGAGATATACATGAATGCTCTGCAGTAATGGCACTCACATAGGTCTACGCTGAGATATACATGAATGCTCTGCGGTAATGGCACTCACATAGGTCTATGCTGAGATATACATGAATGCTCTGCAGCAATGGCACTCACATAGGTCTATGCTGAGATATGGATGTATGACGATACAATGCGTTATTTTACAACGCAGACCGTTACATCGCAATTTTTACAACGCAGGGTCCATTACAATGCATGCCTTTACAACGCATGTCATTACATAGCAGATACTATTACAACGCATGCCATTACAACATAAGTATAGGTAAGTATATCTTTTTAAAAAAATGTAATTAAGTTAATTTAATTAATTTAATTTAATTAATTTAATTTAATTAATTTAGAAATAGTAATTAATTTAATTTAATAAATTTAATCCTTTTAATATAATATAAATAAATTATAAAATAGTAATTAATTTAAGTTAATTAATTTAATTTAAATAGTAAAATGTAATTAATTTTAAAATTGTAATTACATTAAATTAATTAAATAATTAAATTAATTTAATTTAATTAAATTAAAAAAGGAATTAATATAATTTAATTAATTTAATGTAATTTAATTAATTTAATTTAATTAATTTAAAATTTTTACTTAATTTAATTTAATTAATGTAATTTTAGTTAATTTTTAAATTGTAAATAATATAATTTAATTAATTTAATTTAATTTAATTATTTAATTAATTTAATTTATTTAAAGTCATTTTTTTAAAAAACTGAACACTAAAAATACCCCGGTACCCCAAAACCCAAACCCAGCCCTAAAACCTAAAAATACCCCTGTACCCCAAAACCCAAACCCAGCCCTAAAACCTAAAAATACCCCTGTACCCCAAAACCCAAATCCCGCCCTGAAACCTAAAAATACCCTATACCCCAAAACCCAAACCCAGCCCTAAAACCTAAAAATACCCCTGTACCCCAAAACCCAAACCCAACCCTAAAACCTAAAAATACCTCTGTACCGCAAAACCCAAACCCAGCCCTAAAACCTAAAAATACCCCTGTACCCCAGAACCCAAACCCAGCCCTAAAACCTAAAAATACCCCTGTACCCCAAAACCCAAACCCAGCCCTAAAACCTAAAAATACCCCTATACCCCAAAACCCAAACCCAGCCCTAAAACCTAAAAATACCCTATACCGCAAAACCCAAACCCAGCCCTAAAACCTAAAAATACCCCTGTACCCCAAAACCCAAACCCAGCCCTAAAACCTAAAAATACCCCTATACCCCAAAACCCAAACCCAGCCCTAAAACCTAAAAATACCCCTGCACCCCGAAACCCAAACCCAGCCCTAAAACCTAAAAATACCCCTATACCCCAAAACCCAAACCCAGCCCTAAAACCTAAAAATACCCCTGTACCCCAAAACCCAAACCCAGCCCTAAAACCTAAAAATACCCCAAAACATATACCTCAGTACTCCAAAACATATAATCCTATACTCACTTATTTTTAAAATTACTTAAATTATTATATTTAATTTATAATATAAAAAAACAAATAAATATAATTATTTATAATTAATAATAATTAAATTAATTAAATAATATTAAATAAAAAAAATAATTATATGCTTACCTATACTTACGTTGTAATGGCATGCGTTGTAATAGCATCTGCCTTGTAATGCCATGCGTTGTAAAAACATGCGATGTAATGGAACCAGCGTTGTAAAAGTTGCGTTGTAACAGAAGTCCGTTGTAAAAGTTGCGATGTAACGGTGCAATACCCTGAGATATACATGAATGCTCTGCAGCAATGGCACTCACATCGGTCTATGCTGAGATATACATGAATGCTCTGCAGTGATGTCACTCACATAGGTCTATGCTGAGATATACATGAATGCTCTGCGGCAATGGCACTCACATAGGTCTATGCTGAGATATACATGAATGATCTGCGGTAATGGCACTCACATAGGTCTATGCTGAGATATACATGAATGCTCTGCGGTAATGGCACTCACATAGGTCTATGCTGAGATATACATGAATGCTCTGCGGTAATGGCACTCACATAGGTCTATGCTGAGATATACATGAATGCTCTGCGGTAACGGCACTCACATAGGTCTATGCTGAGATATACATGAATGCTCTGCGGCAATGGCACTCACATAGGTCTATGCAGAGATATACATGAATGCTCTGCGGAAATGGCACTCACATAGGTCTATGCTGAGATATACATGAATGACCTGCGGTAATGGCACTCACATAGGTCTATGCTGAGATATACATGAATGCTCTGCGGTAACGGCACTCACATAGGTCTATGCTGAGATATACATGAATGCTCTGCGGCAATGGCACTCACATAGGTCTATGCAGAGATATACATGAATGCTCTGCGGTAATGGCGCTCACATAGGTCTATGCTGAGATATACATGAATGCTCTGCGGTAATGGCGCTCACATAGGTCTATTCTGAGATATACATGAATGCTCTGCAGCAATGGCACTCACATCGGTCTATGCTGAGATATACATGAATGCTCTGCAGTGATGGCACTCACACAGGTCTATGCTGAGATATACATGAATGCTCTGCGGTAATGGCACTCACATAGGTCTATGCTGAGATATACATGAATGCTCTGCAGCAATGGCACTCACATAGGTCTATGCTGAGATATACATGAATGCTCTGCAGTAATGGCACTCACATAGGTCTATGCTGAGATATACATGAATGCTCTGCGGTAATGGCACTCACATAGGTCTATGCTGAGATATACATGAATGCTCTGCAGCAATGGCACTCACATAGGTCTATGCTGAGATATACATGAATGCTCTGCAGTGATGGCACTCACATAGGTCTACGCTGAGATATACATGAATGCTCTGCGGTAATGGCACTCACATAGGTCTATGCTGAGATATACATGAATGCTCTGCAGCAATGGCACTCACATAGGTCTATGCTGAGATATGAATGTAAGACGATACAATGCGTTATTTTACAACGCAGACCGTTACATCGCAATTTTTACAACGCAGGGTCCATTACAATGCATGCCTTTACAACGCATGTCATTACATAGCAGATACTATTACAACGCATGCCATTACAACATAAGTATAGGTAAGTATATCTTTTTAAAAAAATGTAATTAAGTTAATTTAATTAATTTAATTTAATTAATTTAATTTAATTAATTTAGAAATAGTAATTAATTTAATTTAATAAATTTAATTCTTTTAATATAATATAAATAAATTATAAAATAGTAATTAATTTAAGTTAATTAATTTAATTTAAATAGTAAAATGTAATTAATTTTAAAATTGTAATTAAATTAAATTAATTAAATAATTAAATTAATTTAATTAAATTAAAAAGGAATTAATATACTTTAATTAATTTAATGTAATTTAATTAATTTAATTTAATTAATTTAAAATTTTTACTTAATTTAATTTAATTAATGTAATTTTAGTTAATTTTTAAATTGTAAATAATATAATTTAATTATTTTAATTTAATTTAATTATTTAATTATTTTAATTTATTTAAAGTCATTATTTTAAAAAAAACTGAACACTAAAAATACCCCTGTACCCCAAAACCCAAACCCAGCCCTAAAACCTAAAAATACCCCTGTACCCCAAAACCCAAACCCAGCCCTAAAACCTAAAAATACCCCTGTACCCCAAAACCCAAATCCCGCCCTGAAACCTAAAAATACCCTATACCTCAAAACCCAAACCCAGCCCTAAAACCTAAAAATATCCCTGTACCCCAAAACCCAAACCCAACCCTAAAACCTAAAAATACCTCTGTACCCCAAAACCCAAACCCAGCCCTAAAACCTAAAAATACCCCTATACCCCAAAACCCAAACCCAGCCCTAAAACCTAAAAATACCCCTGTACCCCAAAACCCAAACCCAGCCCTAAAACCTAAAAATACCCCTATACCCCAAAACCCAAACCCAGCCCTAAAACCTAAAAATACCCTATACCGCAAAACCCAAACCCAGCCCTAAAACCTAAAAATACCCCTGTACCCCTGTACCCCAAAACCCAAACCCAGCCCTAAAACCTAAAAATACCCCTATACCCCAAAACCCAAACCCAGCCCTAAAACCTAAAAATACCCCTGCACCCCAAAACCCAAACCCAGCCCTAAAACCTAAAAATACCCCTATACCCCAAAACCCAAACCCAGCCCTAAAACCTAAAAATACCCCTGTACCCCAAAACCCAAACCCAGCCCTAAAAACTAAAAATACCCCAAAACATATACCTCAGTACTCCAAAACATATAATCCTATACTCACTTATTTTTAAAATTACTTAAATTAATATATTTAATTTATAATATAAAAAACAAATAAATATAATTATTTATAATTAATAATAATTAAATTAATTAAATAATATTAAATAAAAAAAAAATTATATGCTTACCTATACTTACGTTGTAATGGCATGCGTTGTAATAGCATCTGCTATGTAATGCCATGCGTTGTAAAAACATGCGATGTAATGGAACCAGCGTTGTAAAAGTTGAGTTGTAACAGAAGTCCGTTGTAAAAGTTGCGATGTAACGGTGCAATACCCTGAGATATACATGAATGCTCTGCAGCAATGGCACTCACATAGGTCTATGCTGAGATATACATGAATGCTCTCCAGCAATGGCACTCACATAGGTCTATGCTGAGATATACATGAATGCTCTGCGGTAATGGCACTCACATAGGTCTATGCTGAGATATACATGAATGCTCTGCGGTAATGGCACTCACATAGGTCTATGCGGAGATATACATGAATGCTCTGCAGCAATGGCACTCACATAGGTCTATGCTGAGATATACATGAATGCTCTGCGGCAATGGCACTCACATAGGTCTATGCGGAGATATACATGAATGCTGAGATATACATGAATGCTCTGCAGTAATGGCACTCAAATAGGTCAATGCTGAGATATACATGAATGCTCTGCGGTAATGGCACTCACATAGGTCTATGCTGAGATATACATGAATGCTCTGCGGTAATGGCACTCACATAGGTCTATGCGGAGATATACAGGAATGCTCTGCGGTAATGGCACTCACATAGGTCTATGCGGAGATATACATGAATGCTCTGCAGTAAAGGCACTCACATAGGTCTATGCTGAGATATACATGAATGCTCTGCAGCAATGGCACTCACATAGGTCAATGCTGAGATATACATGAATGCTCTACAGCAATGGCACTCACATAGGTCTATGCTGAGACATACATGAATGCTCTGCAGCAATGGCACTCACATAGGTCGATGCTGAGATATACATGAATGCTCTGCAGCAATGGCACTCACATAGGTCTATGCAGAGATATACATGAATGCTCTGCGGTAATGGCACTCACATAGGTCTATGCTGAGATACACATGAATGCTCTGCAGCAATGGCACTCACATAGGTCTATGCGGAGATATACATGAATGCTCTGCGGTAATGGCACTCACATAGGTCTATGCTGAGATATACATGAATGCTCTGCAGCAATGGAACTCACATAGGTCTATGCGGAGATATACATGAATGCTCTGCGGTAATGGCACTCACATAGGTCTATGTGGAGATATACACGAATGCTCTGCGGTAATGGCACTCTATGCTGAGATATGCTTGAATGCTCTGCGGTAATGGCACTCACATAGGTCTATGTTGAGATATGCATGAATGTTCTGCGGTAATGGCACTCACATAGGTCTATGCTGAGATATACATGAATGCTCTGCGGCAATGGCACTCACACAGGTCTATGCTGAGATATACGTCAATGCTCTGCGGTAATGGCACTCACACAGGTCTATGCTGAGATATACATGAATGCTCTGCGGTAATGGCACTCTATGCTGAGATAGACATGAATGCTCTGCGGTAATGGCACTCACACAGAACTATGCTGAGATATACACGAATGCTCTGCGGTAATGGCACTCACATAGGTCTATGCTGAGATATACACGAATGCTCTGCGGTAATGGCACTCACATAGGTCTATGCTGAGATATACATGAATGCTCTGCAGTAATGGCACTCACATAGGTCTATGCTGAGATATGCATGAATGTTCTGCGGTAATGGCACTCACATAGGTCTATGCTGAGATATACATGAATGCTCTGCGGTAATGGCACTCACATAGGTCTATGCTGAGATAGACATGAATGCTCTGCGGTAATGGCACTCACACAGGTCTATGCTGAGATATACACGAATGCTCTGCGGTAATGGCACTCTATGCTGAGATATACATGAATGCTCTGCAGTAATGGCACTCACATAGGTCTATGCTGAGATATACATGAATTCTCTGCGGTAATGGCACTCACATAGGTCTATGCTGAGATATACATGAATTCTCTGCGGTAATGGCACTCACATAGGTCTATGCTGAGATATACATGAATGATCTGCGGTAATGGCACTCACATAGGTCTATGCTGAGATATACATGAATGCTCTGCGGTAATGGCACTCACATAGGTCTATGCTGAGATATACATGAATGCTCTCTGGTAATGGCACTCACATAGGTCTAAGCTGAGATATACATGAATTCTCTGCGGTAATGGCACTCACATAGGTCTATGCTGAGATATACATGAATGATCTGCGGTAATGGCACTCACATAGGTCTATGCTGAGATATACATGAATGCTCTGTGGTAATGGCACTCACATCGGTCTATGCTGAGATATACATGAATGCTCTGCGGCAATGGCACTCACACAGGTCTATGCTGAGATATACGTCAATGCTCTGCGGTAATGGCACTCACACAGGTCTATGCTGAGATATACATGAATGCTCTGCGGTAATGGCACTCTATGCTGAGATAGACATGAATGCTCTGCGGTAATGGCACTCACACAGAACTATGCTGAGATATACACGAATGCTCTGCGGTAATGGCACTCACATAGGTCTATGCTGAGATATACATGAATGCTCTGCAGTAATGGCACTCACATAGGTCTATGCTGAGATATACATGAATGCTCTGCAGTAATGGCACTCACATAGGTCTATGCTGAGATATGCATGAATGTTCTGCGGTAATGGCACTCACATAGGTCTATGCTGAGATATACATGAATGCTCTGCGGTAATGGCACTCACATAGGTCTATGCTGAGATAGACATGAATGCTCTGCGGTAATGGCACTCACACAGGTCTATGCTGAGATATACACGAATGCTCTGCGGTAATGGCACTCTATGCTGAGATATACATGAATGCTCTGCAGTAATGGCACTCACATAGGTCTATGCTGAGATATACATGAATTCTCTGCGGTAATGGCACTCACATAGGTCTATGCTGAGATATACATGAATTCTCTGCGGTAATGGCACTCACATAGGTCTATGCTGAGATATACATGAATGATCTGCGGTAATGGCACTCACATAGGTCTATGCTGAGATATACATGAATGCTCTGCGGTAATGGCACTCACATAGGTCTATGCTGAGATATACATGAATGCTCTGTGGTAATGGCACTCACATAGGTCTAAGCTGAGATATACATGAATTATCTGCGGTAATGGCACTCACATAGGTCTATGCTGAGATATACATGAATGATCTGCGGTAATGGCACTCACATAGGTCTATGCTGAGATATACATGAATGCTCTGTGGTAATGGCACTCACATCGGTCTATGCTGAGATATACATGAATGCTCTGCGGTAATGGCCCTCACATAGGTCTATGCTGAGATATACGTCAATGCTCTGCGGTAATGGCACTCACATAGGTCTATGCTGAGATATACATGAATGCTCTGCGGTAACGGCACTCACATAGGTCTATGCTGAGATATACATGAATGCTCTGCGGCAATGGCACTCACATAGGTCTATGCAGAGATATACATGAATGCTCTGCGGTAATGGCACTCACATAGGTCTATGCTGAGATATACATGAATGACCTGCGGTAATGGCACTCACATAGGTCTATGCGGAGATATACATGAATGCTCTGCGGTAATGGCGCTCACATAGGTCTATTCTGAGATATACATGAATGCTCTGCGGCAATGGCACTCACATCGGTCTATTCTGAGATATACATGAATGCTCTGCAGCAATGGCACTCACATCGGTCTATGCTGAGATATACATGAATGCTCTGCGGCAATGGCACTCACATAGGTCTATGCTGAGATATACATGAATGATCTGCGGTAATGGCGCTCACATAGGTCTATTCTGAGATATACATGAATGCTCTGCGGTAATGGCGCTCACATAGGTCTATGCTGAGATATACATGAATGCTCTGCGGCAATGGCACTCACATAGGTCTATGCTGAGATATACATGAATGCTCTGCAGCAATGGCACTCACATCGGTCTATGCTGAGATATACATGAATGCTCTGCGGCAATGGCACTCACATAGGTCTATGCAGAGATATACATGAATGCTCTGCGGTAATGGCGCTCACATAGGTCTATGCTGAGATATACATGAATGATCTGCGTTAATGGCACTCACATAGGTCGATGCTGAGATATACATGAATGCTCTGCAGCAATGGCACTCACATAGGTCTATGCTGAGATATACATGAATGCTCTGCGGCAATGGCACTCACACAGGTGTATGCTGAGATATACATGAATGCTATGCAGTAATGGCACTCACATAGGTCTATGCAGAGATATACATGAATGCTCTGCAGTAATGGCACTCACACAGGTCTATGCTGAGATATACATGAATGCTCTGCAGTGATGGCACTCACATGACCCTCTCCTTCAACAGCAGATGATAGTAAGTGCTGCAGCTCCCTGTCTGTCTCGGTCTGTCTGCTATGTCCTGACTCCAGTCACCCGCTCCATGTTTTGTGTAGCTATGCCCCAAACCCTTTTTCCCCTCTGGCTCCCTCCTCGCTCTGTCCTGCTCTGAAACTGAGAAGCTTGGTGCCAGCTAATCAAGGTTTTTGCAAAATAAACATCTCTCTCACCCCAGATCCCTTTCGTTTAGCTACTTGGCACAACATTTCAAATGTTGCTTTACGCCTGTTATTTTCAATATACTTTCCGGCAGCTGTGCCCCTCTCTCAGGGACCTTTGCACGGTTTCCGCTTACTTTGAGACTTCTGAGTGGAAGGTTGGCACTGGAATACCTCAAGTGCATGCTCCCCTGCTTTGCCACACCCCCTCCTACCACTCCTACCTGGAGTTGACTCTTCCTCCCTCCCAGTTCAAGCTTAAGTCCCCCGGCTTTGCTACAAGTTACTTCAAGCCATGTTCACGGTCCTATGTCGCGATGTTTGCCGCTCGTTTGTAATGCTTGGTTTCTCTTCGATCTTTGCCATCCTTGTGTTTCATGGGTCCTCTACATGTTCTTTGTGCATTCTATCCCATCAATACCTTCGGCCTTGGAAGCTGAAACCGAGAAATCAATGGACTCACAATTCCTGTTGACACAAGTTAGTCAGCAGTCCTGTTTTGCGCTAAAAGGTAGAGAGCAGCGACACCAGAGTTTTGCCGCTGGCACCGACTGGCTTGTCTATGTGAAGTCTAAAGAAGTGGTGGAAGGTGCACAGCGTAAAATTATGACTAGCAGAATTTCTTAAGTGTCTCTCAAAGGTTGAGGGTGCTGCCTGGGTGGCATCGCTTGTCGTCGGCGACCTACAGTAGATATACACAAAGTTGTGCTTCCCATGGATGTTAGAAGCATCCCCTGGCGCTCCACTCATTCATCTCCTGACATTTCAGGATTCCATATTAATCACAATTGTTTGAATTCATGAGTTTCTTTTATTCATATTGTGTTTCTTTTCATGATTTATATTCAATTCAATTATTCTTCATATAAACCAACGTATGATAGTCCAATCCATTTCGGGCATTAGTGCCCTTCATCGGGGACCAAAGGCTGGGGGCCGCTCAGTCCTGAAGAGTCACCGATGGGTGTGGAGGGAGGGGCAGCGGCGCAGCCCGGGTAACAGGTAGCACACACCGCGCCGCTCCTCCTACAGCAAGGGCACGCAATTGAATTGAATATAAATCATGAAAAGAAACACAATATGAATAAAAGAAACTCATGAATTCAAACAATTGTGATTAATATGGAATCCTGAAATGTCAGGAGATGAATGAGTGGAGCGCCAGGGGATGCTTCTAACATCCATGGGAAGCACAACTGGGCACCCTGGGCTGAGGGGTTTATGAAGGAGAGCAGCAGTGGAGCTGGGCTGGGAGGAAGAGGTGGAAAGCCAGCACAGTCAGCCTGGTGGGAGGAGGCACCCTGGGCTGAGGGGTTTATGAAGGAGAGCAGCAGTGGAGCTGGGCTGGGAGGAAGAGGTGGAAAGCCAGCACAGTCAGCCTCGTGGGAGGAGGCACCCTGGGCTGAGGGGTTTATGAAGGAGAGCAGCAGTGGAGCTGGGCTGGGAGGAAGAGGTGGAAAGCCAGCACAGTCAGCCTGGTGGGAGGAGGCACCCTGGGCTGAGGGGTTTATGAAGGAGAGCAGCAGTGGAGCTGGGCTGGGAGGAAGAGGTGGAAAGCCAGCACAGTCAGCCTGGTGGGAGGAGGCACCCTGGGCTGAGGGGTTTATGAAGGAGAGCAGCAGTGGAGCTGGGCTGGGAGGAAGAGGTGGAAAGCCAGCACAGTCAGCCTGGTGGGAGGAGGCACCCTGGGCTGAGGGGTTTATGAAGGAGAGCAGCAGTGGAGCTGGGCTGGGAGGAAGAGGTGGAAAGCCAGCACAGTCAGCTTCGTGGGAGGACCGCACCCTGGGCTGAGGGGTTTATGAAGGAGAGCGGCAGTGGAGCTGGGCTGGGAGGAAGAGGTGGAAAGCCAGCACAGTCAGCCTGGTGGGAGGAGGCACCCTGGGCTGAGGGGTTTATAAAGGAGAGCAGCAGTGGAGCTGGGCTGGGAGGAAGAGGTGGAAAGCCAGCACAGTCAGCCTCGTGGGAGGAGGCACCCTGGGATGAGGGGTTTATGAAGGAGAGCAGCAGTGGAGCTGGGCTGGGAGGAAGAGGTGGAAAGCCAGCACAGTCAGCATGGTGGGAGGACCGCACCCTGGGCTGAGGGGTTTATGAAGGAGAGCAGCAGAGGAGCTGGGCTGGGAGGAAGAGGTGGAAAGCCAGCACAGTCAGCCTCGTGGGAGGAGGCACCCTGGGCTGAGGGGTTTATGAAGGAGAGCAGCAGTGGAGCTGGGCTGGGAGGAAGAGGTGGAAAGCCAGCACAGTCAGCCTGGTGGGAGGAGGCACCCTGGGATGAGGGGTTTATGAAGGAGAGCAGCAGTGGAGCTGGGCCGGGAGGAAGAGGTGGAAAGCCAGCACAGTCAGCCTCGTGGGAGGAGGCACCCTGGGCTGAGGGGTTTATGAAGGAGAGCAGCAGTGGAGCTGGGCCGGGAGGAAGAGGTGGAAAGCCAGCACAGTCAGCCTCGTGGGAGGAGGCACCCTGGGCTGAGGGGTTTATGAAGGAGAGCAGCAGTGGAGCTGGGCTGGGAGGAAGAGGTGGAAAGCCAGCACAGTCAGCCTCGTGGGAGGAGGCACCCTGGGCTGAGGGGTTTATGAAGGAGAGCAGCAGTGGAGCTGGGCTGGGCGGAAGAGGTGGAAAGCCAGCACAGTCAGCCTGGTGGGAGGAGGCACCCTGGGATGAGGGGTTTATGAAGGAGAGCAGCAGTGGAGCTGGGCTGGGAGGAAGAGGTGGAAAGCCAGCACAGTCAGCCTGGTGGGAGGAGGCACCCTGGGCTGAGGGGTTTATGAAGGAGAGCAGCAGTGGAGCTGGGCTGGGAGGAAGAGGTGGAAAGCCAGCACAGTCAGCCTCGTGGGAGGACCGCACCCTGGGATGAGGGGTTTATGAAGGAGAGCAGCAGTGGAGCTGGGCTGGGAGGAAGAGGTGGAAAGCCAGCACAGTCAGCATGGTGGGAGGAGGCACCCTGGGCTGAGGGGTTTATGAAGGAGAGCAGCAGTGGAGCTGGGCTGGGAGGAAGAGGTGGAAAGCCAGCACAGTCAGCCTGGTGGGAGGACCGCACCCTGGGCTGAGGGGTTTATGAAGGAGAGCAGCAGTGGAGCTGGGCTGGGAGGAAGAGGTGGAAAGCCAGCACAGTCAGCATGGTGGGAGGAGGCACCCTGGGCTGAGGGGTTTATGAAGGAGAGCAGCAGTGGAGCTGGGCTGGGAGGAAGAGGTGGAAAGCCAGCACAGTCAGCCTCGTGGGAGGAGGCACCCTGGGCTGAGGGGTTTATGAAGGAGAGCAGCAGTGGAGCTGGGCTGGGAGGAAGAGGTGGAAAGCCAGCACAGTCAGCCTCGTGGGAGAAGGCACCCTGGGATGAGGGGTTTATGAAGGAGAGCAGCAGTGGAGCTGGGCTGGGAGGAAGAGGTGGAAAGCCAGCACAGTCAGCATGGTGGGAGGAGGCACCCTGGGCTGAGGGGTTTATGAAGGAGAGCAGCAGTGGAGCTGGGCTGGGCGGAAGAGGTGGAAAGCCAGCACAGTCAGCCTCGTGGGAGGAGGCACCCTGGGCTGAGGGGTTTATGAAGGAGAGCAGCAGTGGAGCTGGGCTGGGAGGAAGAGGTGGAAAGCCAGCACAGTCAGCCTCGTGGGAGGAGGCACCCTGGGCTGAGGGGTTTATGAAGGAGAGCAGCAGTGGAGCTGGGCTGGGAGGAAGAGGTGGAAAGCCAGCACAGTCAGCCTGGTGGGAGGAGGCACCCTGGGATGAGGGGTTTATGAAGGAGAGCAGCAGTGGAGCTGGGCTGGGAGGAAGAGGTGGAAAGCCAGCACAGTCAGCCTCGTTGGAGGACCACACCCTGGGCTGAGGGGTTTATGAAGGAGAGCAGCAGTGGAGCTGGGCTGGGAGGAAGAGGTGGAAAGCCAGCACAGTCAGCCTGGTGGGAGGAGGCACCCTGGGATGAGGGGTTTATGAAGGAGAGCAGCAGTGGAGCTGGGCTGGGAGGAAGAGGTGGAAAGCCAGCACAGTCAGCCTGGTGGGAGGAGGCACCCTGGGCTGAGGGGTTTATGAAGGAGAGCAGCAGTGGAGCTGGGCTGGGAGGAAGAGGTGGAAAGCCAGCACAGTCAGCCTCGTGGGAGGAGGCACCCTGGGCTGAGGGGTTTATGAAGGAGAGCAGCAGTGGAGCTGGGCTGGGAGGAAGAGGTGGAAAGCCAGCACAGTCAGCATGGTGGGAGGAGGCACCCTGGGCTGAGGGGTTCATGAAGGAGAAAAGCAGTGGAGCTGGGCTGGGAGGAAGAGGTGGAAAGCCAGCACAGTCAGCCTGGTGGGAGGAGGCACCCTGGGCTGAGGGGTTTATGAAGGAGAGCAGCAGTGGAGCTGGGCTGGGCGGAAGAGGTGGAAAGCCAGCACAGTCAGCCTGGTGGGAGGACCGCACCCTGGGCTGAGGGGTTCATGAAGGAGAGCAGCAGTGGAGCTGGGCTGGGAGGAAGAGGTGGAAAGCCAGCACAGTCAGCCTCGTGGGAGGAGGCACCCTGGGCTGAGGGGTTTATGAAGGAGAGCAGCAGTGGAGCTGGGCTGGGAGGAAGAGGTGGAAAGCCAGCACAGTCAGCCTCGTGGGAGGAGGCACCCTGGGCTGAGGGGTTTATGAAGGAGAGCAGCAGTGGAGCTGGGCTGGGAGGAAGAGGTGGAAAGCCAGCACAGTCAGCCTGGTGGGAGGAGGCACCCTGGGCTGAGGGGTTTATGAAGGAGAGCAGCAGTGGAGCTGGGCTGGGCGGAAGAGGTGGAAAGCCAGCACAGTCAGCCTGGTGGGAGGAGGCACCCTGGGCTGAGGGGTTTATGAAGGAGAGCAGCAGTGGAGCTGGGCTGGGAGGAAGAGGTGGAAAGCCAGCACAGTCAGCCTCGTGGGAGGAGGCACCCTGGGCTGAGGGGTTTATGAAGGAGAGCAGCAGTGGAGCTGGGCTGGGAGGAAGAGGTGGAAAGCCAGCACAGTCAGCATGGTGGGAGGAGGCACCCTGGGCTGAGGGGTTTATGAAGGAGAGCAGCAGTGGAGCTGGGCTGGGAGGAAGAGGTGGAAAGCCAGCACAGTCAGCCTGGTGGGAGGACCACACCCTGGGCTGAGGGGTTTATGAAGGAGAGCAGCAGTGGAGCTGGGCTGGGAGGAAGAGGTGGAAAGCCAGCACAGTCAGCATGGTGGGAGGAGGCACCCTGGGCTGAGGGGTTTATGAAGGAGAGCAGCAGAGGAGCTGGGCTGGGTGGAAAAGGTGGAAAGCCAGCACAGTCAGCCTGGTGGGAGGAGGCACCCTGGGCTGAGGGGTTTATGAAGGAGAGCAGCAGTGGAGCTGGGCTGGGAGGAAGAGGTGGAAAGCCAGCACAGTCAGCCTCGTGGGAGGAGGCAACCTGGGCTGAGGGGTTTATGAAGGAGAGCAGCAGTGGAGCTGGGCTGGGCGGAAGAGGTGGAAAGCCAGCACAGTCAGCCTGGTGGGAGGACCGCACCCTGGGCTGAGGGGTTTATGAAGGTGAGCAGCAGTGGAGCTGGGCTGGGAGGAAGAGGTGGAAAGCCAGCACAGTCAGCCTCGTGGGAGGAGGCACCCTGGGCTGAGGGGTTTATGAAGGAGAGCAGCAGTGGAGCTGGGCTGGGAGGAAGAGGTGGAAAGCCAGCACAGTCAGCCTCGTGGGAGGACCGCACCCTGGGCTGAGGGGTTTATGAAGGAGAGCGGCAGTGGAGCTGGGCTGGGAGGAAGAGGTGGAAAGCCAGCACAGTCAGCCTCGCGGGAGGAGGCACCCTGGGCTGAGGGGTTTATGAAGGAAAGCGGCAGTGGAGCTGGGCTGGGAGGAAGAGGTGGAAAGCCAGCACAGTCAGCCTGGTGGGAGGAGGCACCCTGGGCTGAGGGGTTTATGAAGGAGAGCAGCAGTGGAGCTGGGCTGGGAGGAAGAGGTGGAAAGCCAGCACAGTCAGCCTCGTGGGAGGAGGCACCCTGGGCTGAGGGGTTTATGAAGGAGAGCAGCAGTGGAGCTGGGCTGGGAGGAAGAGGTGGAAAGCCAGCACAGTCAGCCTGGTGGGAGGAGGCACCCTGGGATGAGGGGTTTATGAAGGAGAGCAGCAGTGGAGCTGGGCTGGGAGGAAGAGGTGGAAAGCCAGCACAGTCAGCATGGTGGTAGGAGGCACCCTGGGCTGAGGGGTTTATGAAGGAGAGCAGCAGTGGAGCTGGGCTGGGCGGAAGAGGTGGAAAGCCAGCACAGTCAGCCTGGTGGGAGGAGGCACCCTGGGCTGAGGGGTTTATGAAGGAGAGCAGCAGTGGAGCTGGGCTGGGAGGAAGAGGTGGAAAGCCAGCACAGTCAGCCTGGTTGGAGGACCGCACCCTGGGCTGAGGGGTTTATGAAGGAGAGCAGCAGTGGAGCTGGGCTGGGAGGAAGAGGTGGAAAGCCAGCACAGTCAGCCTGGTGGGAGGACCGCACCCTGGGCTGAGGGGTTTATGAAGGAGAGCAGCAGTGGAGCTGGGCTGGGAGGAAGAGGTGGAAAGCCAGCACAGTCAGCCTGGTGGGAGGAGGCACCCTGGGATGAGGGGTTTATGAAGGAGAGCAGCAGTGGAGCTGGGCTGGGAGGAAGAGGTGGAAAGCCAGCACAGTCAGCCTCGTTGGAGGACCACACCCTGGGCTGAGGGGTTTATGAAGGAGAGCAGCAGTGGAGCTGGGCTGGGAGGAAGAGGTGGAAAGCCAGCACAGTCAGCCTGGTGGGAGGAGGCACCCTGGGATGAGGGGTTTATGAAGGAGAGCAGCAGTGGAGCTGGGCTGGGAGGAAGAGGTGGAAAGCCAGCACAGTCAGCCTGGTGGGAGGAGGCACCCTGGGCTGAGGGGTTTATGAAGGAGAGCAGCAGTGGAGCTGGGCTGGGAGGAAGAGGTGGAAAGCCAGCACAGTCAGCCTCGTGGGAGGAGGCACCCTGGGCTGAGGGGTTTATGAAGGAGAGCAGCAGTGGAGCTGGGCTGGGAGGAAGAGGTGGAAAGCCAGCACAGTCAGCATGGTGGGAGGAGGCACCCTGGGCTGAGGGGTTCATGAAGGAGAGCAGCAGTGGAGCTGGGCTGGGAGGAAGAGGTGGAAAGCCAGCACAGTCAGCCTGGTGGGAGGAGGCACCCTGGGCTGAGGGGTTTATGAAGGAGAGCAGCAGTGGAGCTGGGCTGGGCGGAAGAGGTGGAAAGCCAGCACAGTCAGCCTGGTGGGAGGACCGCACCCTGGGCTGAGGGGTTCATGAAGGAGAGCAGCAGTGGAGCTGGGCTGGGAGGAAGAGGTGGAAAGCCAGCACAGTCAGCCTCGTGGGAGGAGGCACCCTGGGCTGAGGGGTTTATGAAGGAGAGCAGCAGTGGAGCTGGGCTGGGAGGAAGAGGTGGAAAGCCAGCACAGTCAGCCTCGTGGGAGGAGGCACCCTGGGCTGAGGGGTTTATGAAGGAGAGCAGCAGTGGAGCTGGGCTGGGAGGAAGAGGTGGAAAGCCAGCACAGTCAGCCTGGTGGGAGGAGGCACCCTGGGCTGAGGGGTTTATGAAGGAGAGCAGCAGTGGAGCTGGGCTGGGCGGAAGAGGTGGAAAGCCAGCACAGTCAGCCTGGTGGGAGGAGGCACCCTGGGCTGAGGGGTTTATGAAGGAGAGCAGCAGTGGAGCTGGGCTGGGAGGAAGAGGTGGAAAGCCAGCACAGTCAGCCTCGTGGGAGGAGGCACCCTGGGCTGAGGGGTTTATGAAGGAGAGCAGCAGTGGAGCTGGGCTGGGAGGAAGAGGTGGAAAGCCAGCACAGTCAGCATGGTGGGAGGAGGCACCCTGGGCTGAGGGGTTTATGAAGGAGAGCAGCAGTGGAGCTGGGCTGGGAGGAAGAGGTGGAAAGCCAGCACAGTCAGCCTGGTGGGAGGACCACACCCTGGGCTGAGGGGTTTATGAAGGAGAGCAGCAGTGGAGCTGGGCTGGGAGGAAGAGGTGGAAAGCCAGCACAGTCAGCATGGTGGGAGGAGGCACCCTGGGCTGAGGGGTTTATGAAGGAGAGCAGCAGAGGAGCTGGGCTGGGTGGAAAAGGTGGAAAGCCAGCACAGTCAGCCTGGTGGGAGGAGGCACCCTGGGCTGAGGGGTTTATGAAGGAGAGCAGCAGTGGAGCTGGGCTGGGAGGAAGAGGTGGAAAGCCAGCACAGTCAGCCTCGTGGGAGGAGGCAACCTGGGCTGAGGGGTTTATGAAGGAGAGCAGCAGTGGAGCTGGGCTGGGCGGAAGAGGTGGAAAGCCAGCACAGTCAGCCTGGTGGGAGGACCGCACCCTGGGCTGAGGGGTTTATGAAGGAGAGCAGCAGTGGAGCTGGGCTGGGAGGAAGAGGTGGAAAGCCAGCACAGTCAGCCTCGTGGGAGGAGGCACCCTGGGCTGAGGGGTTTATGAAGGAGAGCAGCAGTGGAGCTGGGCTGGGAGGAAGAGGTGGAAAGCCAGCACAGTCAGCCTCGTGGGAGGACCGCACCCTGGGCTGAGGGGTTTATGAAGGAGAGCGGCAGTGGAGCTGGGCTGGGAGGAAGAGGTGGAAAGCCAGCACAGTCAGCCTCGCGGGAGGAGGCACCCTGGGCTGAGGGGTTTATGAAGGAAAGCGGCAGTGGAGCTGGGCTGGGAGGAAGAGGTGGAAAGCCAGCACAGTCAGCCTGGTGGGAGGAGGCACCCTGGGCTGAGGGGTTTATGAAGGAGAGCAGCAGTGGAGCTGGGCTGGGAGGAAGAGGTGGAAAGCCAGCACAGTCAGCCTCGTGGGAGGAGGCACCCTGGGCTGAGGGGTTTATGAAGGAGAGCAGCAGTGGAGCTGGGCTGGGAGGAAGAGGTGGAAAGCCAGCACAGTCAGCCTGGTGGGAGGAGGCACCCTGGGATGAGGGGTTTATGAAGGAGAGCAGCAGTGGAGCTGGGCTGGGAGGAAGAGGTGGAAAGCCAGCACAGTCAGCATGGTGGTAGGAGGCACCCTGGGCTGAGGGGTTTATGAAGGAGAGCAGCAGTGGAGCTGGGCTGGGCGGAAGAGGTGGAAAGCCAGCACAGTCAGCCTGGTGGGAGGAGGCACCCTGGGCTGAGGGGTTTATGAAGGAGAGCAGCAGTGGAGCTGGGCTGGGAGGAAGAGGTGGAAAGCCAGCACAGTCAGCCTGGTTGGAGGACCGCACCCTGGGCTGAGGGGTTTATGAAGGAGAGCAGCAGTGGAGCTGGGCTGGGAGGAAGAGGTGGAAAGCCAGCACAGTCAGCCTGGTGGGAGGACCGCACCCTGGGCTGAGGGGTTTATGAAGGAGAGCAGCAGTGGAGCTGGGCTGGGAGGAAGAGGTGGAAAGCCAGCACAGTCAGCATGGTGGTAGGAGGCACCCTGGGCTGAGGGGTTTATGAAGGAGAGCAGCAGTGGAGCTGGGCTGGGAGGAAGAGGTGGAAAGCCAGCACAGTCAGCCTCGTGGGAGGAGGAACCCTGGGCTGAGGGGTTTATGAAGGAGAGCAGCAGTGGAGCTGGGCTGGGAGGAAGAGGTGGAAAGCCAGCACAGTCAACCTCGTGGGAGGACAGCACCCTGGGCTGAGGGGTTTATGAAGGAGAGCAGCAGTGGAGCTGGGCTGGGAGGAAGAGGTGGAAAGCCAGCACAGTCAGCCTGGTGGGAGGACCGCACCCTGGGCTGAGGGTTTTATGAAGGAGAGCAGCAGTGGAGCTGGGCTGGGAGGAAGAGGTGGAAAGCCAGCACAGTCAGCCTGGTGGGAGGACCGCACCCTGGGCTGAGGGGTTTATGAAGGAGAGCAGCAGTGGAGCTGGGCTGGGAGGAAGAGGTGGAAAGCCAGCACAGTCAGCCTGGTGGGAGGAGGCACCCTGGGCTGAGGGGTTTATGAAGGAGAGCAGCAGTGGAGCTGGGCTGGGAGGAAGAGGTGGAAAGCCAGCACAGTCAGCTTCGTGGGAGGACCGCACCCTGGGCTGAGGGGTTTATGAAGGAGAGCAGCAGTGGAGCTGGGCTGGGAGGAAGAGGTGGAAAGCCAGCACAGTCAGCCTCGTGGGAGGACCGCACCCTGGGCTGAGGGGTTTATGAAGGAGAGCAGCAGTGGAGCTGGGCTGGGAGGAAGAGGTGGAAAGCCAGCACAGTCAGCCTGGTGGGAGGAGGCACCCTGGGCTGAGGGGTTTATGAAGGAGAGCAGCAGTGGAGCTGGGCTGGGAGGAAGAGGTGGAAAGCCAGCACAGTCAGCCTGGTGGGAGGAGGCACCCTGGGCTGAGGGGTTTATGAAGGAGAGCAGCAGTGGAGCTGGGCTGGGAGGAAGAGGTGGAAAGCCAGCACAGTCAGCCTGGTGGGAGGAGGCACCCTGGGCTGAGGGGTTTATGAAGGAGAGCAGCAGTGGAGCTGGGCTGGGAGGAAGAGGTGGAAAGCCAGCACAGTCAGCCTCGTGGGAGGAGGCACCCTGGGCTGAGGGGTTTATGAAGGAGAGCAGCAGTGGAGCTGGGCTGGGAGGAAGAGGTGGAAAGCCAGCACAGTCAGCCTGGTGGGAGGACCGCACCTTGGGCTGAGGGGTTTATGAAGGAGAGCAGCAGTGGAGCTGGGCTGGGAGGAAGAGTCGGAAAGCCAGCACAGTCAGCCTGGTGGGAGGAGGCACCCTGGGCTGAGGGGTTTATGAAGGAGAGCAGCAGTGGAGCTGGGCTGGGAGGAAGAGGTGGAAAGCCAGCACAGTCAGCCTCGTGGGAGGAGGCACCCTGGGCTGAGGGGTTTATGAAGGAGAGCAGCAGTGGAGCTGGGCTGGGAGGAAGAGGTGGAAAGCCAGCACAGTCAGCCTCGTGGGAGGAGGCACCCTGGGCTGAGGGGTTTATGAAGGAGAGCAGCAGTGGAGCTGGGCTGGGAGGAAGAGGTGGAAAGCCAGCACAGTCAGCCTGGTGGGAGGACCGCACCCTGGGCTGAGGGGTTTATGAAGGAGAGCAGCAGTGGAGCTGGGCTGGGAGGAAGAGGTGGAAAGCCAGCAAAGTCAGCCTGGTGGGAGGACCGCACCCTGGGCTGAGGGGTTTATGAAGGAGATCAGCAGTGGAGCTGGGCTGGGAGGAAGAGGTGGAAAGCCAGCACAGTCAGCCTGGTGGGAGGACCGCACCCTGGGCTGAGGGGTTTATGAAGGAGAGCAGCAGTGGAGCTGGGCTGGGAGGAAGAGGTGGAAAGCCAGCACAGTCAGCCTGGTGGGAGGAGGCACCCTGGGCTGAGGGGTTTATGAAGGAGAGCAGCAGAGGAGCTGGGCTGGGAGGAAGAGGTGGAAAGCCAGCACAGTCAGCCTCGTGGGAGAAGGCACCCTGGGATGAGGGGTTTATGAAGGAGAGCAGCAGTGGAGCTGGGCTGGGAGGAAGAGGTGGAAAGCCAGCACAGTCAACCTCGTGGGAGGAGGCACCCTGGGCTGAGGGGTTTATGAAGGAGAGCAGCAGTGGAGCTGGGCTGGGCGGAAGAGGTGGAAAGCTAGCACAGTCAGCCTGGTGGGAGGACCGCACCCTGGGCTGAGGGGTTCATGAAGGAGAGCAGCAGTGGAGCTGGGCTGGGAGGAAGAGGTGGAAAGCCAGCACAGTCAGCCTGGTGGGAGGAGGCACCCTGGGCTGAGGGGTTTATGAAGGAGAGCAGCAGTGGAGCTGGGCTGGGAGGAAGAGGTGGAAAGCAAGCACAGTCAGCATGGTGGGAGGAGGCACCCTGGGCTGAGGGGTTTATGAAGGAGAGCAGCAGTGGAGGGATATGTGCCCGAGGGAAGGCAGTGCCATATGTGAAGGGCAGCACATGTTAGAAAATAGTGTGTGTGTAAATGTTTACTTTGCGTTAGGTATTGACAAACTACCCCAATATGGCAACCTCAAAGCGATTACAGAACGCAGCGCTGTTAAAAAAAAAGGCATCTGGAATTCAGCATTGCTAAAGAGGAGTGTAGGGAGGTGTCAGGATTGGGATGTGCTATGCGCGGAAACAGTACTTGGGTGAGAAGCATAAAGCAGCACCAGGGGAGGAGTCAATACCAAGGACAGCACCACTGTGAGAGGAGAGGGGGGTGAGAACATGTCACTCTGGGTAGGTGCGATGATGGCGTTTTCAAGAATTTTGAGTGATGTTTGATGAGGGAAAGCAGAACTGTGAGAGGGGTCTGCGAAGTGAGGGGTAACATGGTTAAAGAGAAGTGGAAAGTTAAATCAGAACTTGGTTCCAGACTTGTGAGTGAAGAAAACTCTTTGGTGAGGGGTGAGAATGAAACTAAGCGCTACAGGACTGGTCTGGGCACCACTGACTGCGAGCAGTGTTGCAGAAGTACTGTGGAAGAACAGGAGGCTGTTATGGGAGACATTCCTCTGATAATGGTTGTGGTGGCGACAACAGTAGATGTGTGTAAGTAGACAGCAGCATCGCTGGGGGGTGCGAGGGTGAGATAGAAGTAGACAAAACAATGGTTGATCTAGTCACGCATTTGCCTGGTGCAAATCAAACATTGGAAATAGATACTATTCTATCACAAAGATATCTACACAGTTGCCCAAACTTCCTAGTGTGCATCTGTATCTGGCAGCCCGATCAAGATATCAAAGTGCAAACCTTAGGCACACAGGAGGAAATCTCTAAACAGAGAAGAGCAGAGTAGTGTGGCTCACTGGTTAGAGGCGGCAGACCCGAGAGCAGAGGACGGCCCGGGACCAGGATTCGATTCCCGGCGCGACAGGTTTCTGGACCAGGGTCAGCGGACTCGATAATTCTCTCGCCTCGGTGCCCACTCTGATCAGCGATCACACTCGGCAACTCTGGGCATTAGCTTGCCTCATCTTTACTAACGGCCCCACCAGACCGCCGGGGATGCCTGGTCTCACCCTGGAGATACCCATTAAGGGACCATCTCTCAGGGAAGCCAGGAAGGGTTTCGCAGCGGTCGAAGCGCCTTGGGACCCTACGGGTAAGTAGTGCGCTATATAAATTCCAATACATTTACATTTACATACTAGAGTACAAAGAGCTCTTAGAAGCAACTCCTGTGATGCAGCTTCGAAGTAATTAAGGGGGGGGGTAGGTGGGGAGAACCGCAGTTGAATCTGCAGGGTAGAAATAAGCGGTGGGTAAAGTTCTACAGCAAAATGAGTAATTGCCCCAAGAGACATTTTGCTCACTAAATCAATTTTAGTCTGGACTGTTCCCATGAGGCACAGGGTCAAGACTGATTTGCATATGGCTGTGTCCAAACTGGGCTGGCTTAGTGGGCAAAAGAACGATGGATTCAACCCAAATCTCATGACTAGGAGAGAATGTTTGAATCATTCAGCATTCCGTCCATCATTTGTTGCACTTACACTAAATAAATTTAGTATTTTTTTACAAATATGTTCAGAATTCATGAATTCTGCACAATTTCGGAATGTTCGCGGAATGATTTTGTCCGATGCCAGCCAGGGCACCCTGAGGACCAGACCAACATGCTCCTCAAGCCCAGTACATTTGGGAAAGCTGTGAAGGACCTTGTATCTTCTTTTGCCTTGGACCATGAGTTGTAATGGGGAAGTGACTGGATGTATGTATGTGGTCACAGAGGATATGTGTGATGTGAGAATGATGACTGGAAACAGGATCCTGGTGAAGAGGGCTGGCACTAGAGGAACCAACACACTGGAGAGCAGCAGGGAAAAAGTGAACAGGAAGGGCCAATGCACCAACGAGAACACTTGCATTCTGCAGCCAAGTGCTAGCTGCCTGGGTGCTGAAAAGGGCAGGATTGTTAGGCACAGCCGAGGCACTTTGTGCAGTGGGAGGGGGCACACAAAAAGCACTGGTGCCCACCACCTGTAAGGACAAGAGGTCTAGATGTTTGTAACAAGTTTGATTCAACCGCCAACTTACTGCTTATTGGAGGAATGTTGGAAAAGAGAGGCGTATTGAGTTCGCCGTTCGGTCTGGCTTCTAAATGGCTTAAGGTGTGGCCTGCTCTAGTCCTCATTGGTTTCCTTATATTTGGCATGACTAAGGGCTGTATGTGTCAGGGCTTCTAACTGTAGCTCACTCATTCAGCGTCCTTTTGTACTTGTATAGCGCACTTATACCCTGAGGCGTCTTGGCGCTGTATGCATACCGCTGTGGAACCCTTCCTGGCTTTTCCCTGTGAAATGCCCACTCCTGGGGACCCCCAAGGTGAAGCCAGGCATCCCAGCAATGTTGGGGCCGTTGTGGAGATTAAGCAAGCTATTGCCCAGAGTCACAGAGTGGGACCCATGATTAGACTAGGCAAAAAAGCGAGAATTATCCGGTCCGCGTAAATTGAGCCCAAGACCCACCGAGGCAGAAATTGAAACCTGGTCCCGGGCCAGACCTCTGCATCAGGGTCTGCCGCTCTAACCATAGGCATGTCCCTGGGTGATTTTGCACTAATTGTAGCGCCTGTCGGGTATCTGCATTAGATCCCCATCATTTCAAGAGGTGGACCCTGCAAGTGGCCATGAGATGCCATGTGTTACGGAAGACAAATGCACATTGTGGTCTCCAGGTGCCCGTAAGGTGGCACCTCTCATGAAGCATGCATAAAGTCATTGAGTCCGAGACCATCAGTGTCATTTTGACGCCCCATTACAGTGCTTAGGAACCATTTGGGCCAATGTGTACTTACAAGTGTTACTCCTCTCTCAACCCTGTTCCAAGCCACTACAGAGAGCTAGAGCTTGCTCCAAGTACAATAATTGAGGATGGGTGGAGTTAACAGGGCTTTAAGTAGGCCCGGTCTGAGCTCCAGCTTTTTCTTTTTATTGGGACTTTGAAACGGGTCTCTATAAGGCTCTGTTTTGTACCCTGGCATAGGCGTTCCGTTTTTTTTCCTAGGCTGCAGTGACAGCAGGCACGTCGATGTGCGTGTGCTCACACTGCTCTTCTCACTAATGGAGAAGTTACGGCATAACGTCATGCCAGGTGAGGGTTGTAAAAGGGAAATCCTTTATAGGAAGTCATTTTTTTCTCTCTGGATTTCCCTTCTCTTTTAGAAACTCAGGAGCAGCAATATTGTTGTGTTGTCACCAGGGCTTTAAGTGGAAACTTTTTCAATATAGTATACAACAAGCCATAGTTGCTGCTTATTAATCTTATACAACAAACAACCATTGACAAAGCCAATAGCCCTGCCTTGTTGTAGGTATAATGTTACTAGTTGTATCATATATCTGGATGCAATGACAGAAACAGCAAATGTATTCATATTATTTAATTTGATGCGTTTTTATATAGCGTGGACTTTACCCGAAGGTGTCAGAGCGCTTCACAATATAAGCCGGGCGGCGCACTATGCTGAGCACAGATTATGTGTTTTTAAGCCGCGCCCTTAATTACATTGGCCACACCCCTTTGAGAGACCCCACAGTTTTTTCATCCCACGTTAAGCCCAGGGAGTTAACATGGAACTGGTGGATGTAGGCCATGTGGGTGTCATTTGAGCTTGGAACAGAGGGCCCAACCTCAGTGCTCCCTTTAAGCCAAGGGTGTGCCCCCTGGTGACGGTCCTGCAGCGGCTGCTGACGTTTAGTGCGTGACTTGCGATCAACAAGACTTGAATCTGTGAATTTAGTGGACGTAAAGTTGACGAGGACGACATCTCATCCACGGGAGCTTGCTGCAGCACACCCACTTGCTGCTAAGAAGACGGATCTCCTTCCTGCGCAAGACAAGCGCTGCTCTTGTCTTGCAAGAGTGCATGGGTCACCTGCAGCCTTCCGTTTCCGGTCGGCTGTCATGGCCTCCATGTTTGCAGAGCTTTACAAGGCGCAGGGCTTTGCAACGCAAAATGAGAAATTTCCTAGTTATCACAAAAGAAAATTTCAATTCTATTAAGGACGCAGAGGCGAGGATTATGCATAGCCTTATTCCATTTATTAGACAGCAAGTTCGAAGAAACAGAAAAACACAGACTGCAAACTACATATCCCATGAGGCATGGCAGTAACTATAGTAACCAGTACACCAATCACAGTCCATCCTAAAATATATAACAGCTCCCGCGCCGAAGTCCGTCCTCTTTAATCGCTGCAGGAAGTTAAGTCGTCCCCATGTTAATCCGTCTTCTGATCGGAACCTAGGAGAATAGAAAACGTTACAATCTCTTGACCATGGAAACTCAGAACGCAAGAAAAAGAACCACATAAATAAGAAAAAATGCAAATGCAAGCATTATCAGTAGCATCAACATAATCCAAAATACTGTGCAAGATACATAACAAATCAATGTACAAGACCATAAATATACACAAAGAACATTACTTTCCTGAAATGTGGAAAGAATGACCTCCAGCAAGACCTCCAAGCATAAGGGAGGGAGGCTAGAAAAGCCAGGCGGGGATAATCATCGCCTCCGCGTCCTTAATAGAATTGAAACTTTCCTTTGTATAACTAGGAAATTTCTCATTCTATGTCAGGAAGCGGAGGCGAGGATTATGCAAGTTCAAAGCTTACTCACCACCAGCGTAGCGGCTTCATGAATTAGTTTAAAATAAAACGTTTTAAAAGTAGATTCCGAAGACCAATCAGCCGCATTCATAATGTCCTCCAATCTGCCACCTACCTGGACAGCCTTGGAGGCCATAGCTCCCCTAGTAGAGTGAGCCCCAAAGTGCCGGACATCAATACCGGATTCAGTCATGATCCATTCGACCCATCTAGCAATGGTGGGGAAGAGACCGCATGAAACGGTTTTTTAATGGCAATCAAAAGCTGCTGTTCACCCGGAGGTCGAACCTCCAAAGTCATATTCACATAAGATTATAGACATCGTACAACACACAATTTCGGAGAATCTAGAAAAGCAGGATAGGTTACTGATACTGACCTTGTACTTGATTTAGTTCTCCTTGAAATGGTAAAGGTAACCCCATCCGGGGAAAAAACACAGGCGGAGATATCAAGGGCCCTGACATCTGATACTCTCCTACAAGAAAAAAGGCACAAAAGAATAGCAAATTTAGCCGAAATCTCCTTCCTGAAGATATCGTCATTATCTTGCCAAGGTAAAATAAAATGAAGGGCCACATTAACGTCCCAGAGGCCTAAGTAGCGAGGCTCCGGAGGATGGGAAAGACAAATGACTTTCAAAAGCTTACAAACGAATGGATGTTCTCCAATCGGATCCCCATCCACATGAGAGTGACCAGCAGAAATGGCTGACCTAAAAGAGTTGATAGTGCAATAAGCCAATTTCTGATGAAGAAGCTCAGACAAGAAGTTCACAACCTGTGCAACGGAGGTGCCCACGGGATCCAGGTTTTTCGCCACACACCAACGAACCCATCGTCTCCAAGCTGATCTGTATCGCTTGGTGGTACCCGGGGCCCAAGCCTGCTGGGTAAGGAGTTCAGCTTCTCGTGAAAGCGAGACGTCAGACCATCGTCCCCTGAAATCCTCCATGCCATAAGATGTAGATGGCCTTGGAGAACCAGGGGGTGAGGAAGTCCTAGAGGGTCGGAGAGAATATTGTCGAAAGACGGCAACCGAAGAGGTCTATCCCAAGATAATTCTAGAAGGGACGGAAACCAAATCTGGGCTCTCCAGATTGGAGTAATCAGGATCAGAGAGGCCCTCTGTCTGCAGACATGGGCTGCAACCCTCTGGATGAAAAGGAAGGGGGGAAAGGCATAAGCTGCTATCCCCGACCAATCCTGAAGGAAGGCATCCACCGCCTCTGCTTCCGGTTTCCAGCTGAAGAATAGGCAAAAAGATCCACCTGGGGAAGCCCCCAAAGGGAAACAATCTGAGAAAACACTCCTGGATCCAGCCTCCAGTCGCTGGCATCTCTGAAATTCTTGGAGTCCCAGTCCACCACACAATTCTGATCTCCCGGGAGATATTCTGCCATCACTGAAATCTGACGTTGGAGGCAGTAATGCCAGAAATCCTTGGCGAGATCCGCCAGAATTTTGGAATGAGTTTCCTCCAAGGCGATTGATGTACCTCACTGCTGTCGTGTTGTCCATCCGGAGAAGGACACAACAGGGCACCTTGTTGGTCGTGAAACAGCGGATGGCAAAGGAGCCCGCAAGGAGTTCTAGGCAATTGATATAGAGTAGGAGTTCCTCCTCCGTCCACCGACCTCCCACCGAAAGAGAGCCGCATCGGGCGCCCCAGCCCAGACGGCTGGCATCCGACTGTATTACTAGATCCGAACGGGAGCCGAAGATCGCTCTCCCATTCCAGGCTTCCATATGGTCCATCCACCAAAGAAGTTACGACCTGGCCTCCGAGGAAAGGGAGATCAACTCAGAATAAGTGAGACCCCTGCGAAGGTGTGAGGCCTTGAACCTCTGAAGGGTCTGGTAGTATAAAGGACCCAGGAAGATGGCTTGAATCGAGGAAGATGACAAGCTAACAATCCTGGCCAACTGTCGCAGGGAGATCCTGTCTCTGCGGAGAACCTGCCGAATTTCCTTCTTGATTTTGGAAATCTTCTGAGATGTAAGATTCAAGGTGGCATCCCCGTGTCGATGCAGAAGCCTAGGAAGATCATGCTCTGATGGGGAACCCAGTCCAATTTCTGGACATTGATGGTGAACCCAAGATTCTGTAATAGGGAAACGGTAATCTTTAGGTGAAGGAGAAGATGATCCCTGGATTGGTCCATGAGCAGGATATTGTCCAGGTAAATTATCAGCTGAATACCCTTGAAGCGGAGATGCTCCACCACTGGGCGAAGAAGCTTGGTAAAACACCAAGGAGCTGAGGAGAGACCAAAGGGAAAAGTTGTGAACTCGTAAGTTTGACTCTTCCATTGGAACTGCAGGAACCTGCAATGAGGGGGGAAAATGGGAACAGACAGGTATGCATCCTTGAGGTCTAACCGGACCAACCAATCGTTCTGTAGGAGAAGATCTCTGAGAAGATGGATTCCCTCCATCTTGAAGTGCCGGTAAACCAACCAAACGTTGAAGGATTTGAGATTGATTACCGGGCGGAAGCCTTTTTCCTTCTTTTCTACCAGAAATAGATTGCTTATGAATCCGCGCGGATGAAGATGGGAGGGGGCGATCACGCCTTTTGAAAGAAGATCCTGAACTTAGTGGTCTATGAGAGCAATCTATGAGGCTGAAAAAACCAGAGGTCAAGGACAAGATGTTTGGACGGGCGATCCGTAGAACTCTATGTGAAACCCTTGAACTGTCTCTAACACCCAAGGATCCGACGTTAGATCTGCCCAGTTTGCCAGAAACAGAGAAATTCTGCCCCCCCCCCCAGACAAACAGGAGAGAGGATTTTCAAGCTCACCATTGAATCCTCGTAAATTCTGGTTGCCACCGCGGCCTCTGCCTTGTCCCTTTCCTCCATGAGAAGGGTAGAAGGTTCCTTGTCTGCCATCGTTCCATCCATTATTTCTTTACGCCTGGGCTCTATTGGGACCTTGGTTGAACTGGCGGCTGGAAGAGCGACCCCTGCCTCACCCGGGCCCACCAAAAACCTTCTTGGGAAAAATCTCTCTCATGGATGCTTGAGCCTTATCTAGGGCAGAAAAGGTGTCTAAAAATTTCCCTAACTCCTTAACGAAGGGGTCCCCAAAGAGTGTACCTTGAGCAACAGAACCTGCTTCGGAGGAAGACAGCTCTCCCAGCTTGGGATCAATTTTCAAAAGCAATGAACGGCGATGCTCGGTGGAGAGGGCACAATTGGCATTGCCCAAGAGACACGTTGCCCGTTGCGCCCATCCCGCTACATCATCCGTTGGGAGAGAAACGCCAGACTCTCTGGACCGTTCCGCCAACTCTATGATTTTTGTGAGGGGTCCAACAATGCCAAGAAGCTTGTCCTGACAAGCTCTCCAGGATCGATCTATCCCTTTTTTGGGTCCTTCATGTATTTGGCAAAAAAGGTGCAAAGTTTGGGGTCCAACACCATTGGGGAGAGATGGACTCGGACACTCTGATCTAAGGCGAGATCTCACCTCTTGAGAAAGAGGTTGCCTAACCTTTGCGGCAACATAATCCGCTGTCTTTTTATCAGAAACCCAATCAGAAGTTCGTGGGCGGAAAACACAGGAAGGGTCAAACATATGCGAATGAACCTGTTCTCCATGACCCACATCAGAACAAGAAGAGCGGGGACGCCAAGACCTGTCAAAGGGACTCAACTGAAGGCGGCAATAGAAAAAGAGGATGAACTTTGGCGCGGGAGCTGTTATATATATTAGGATGGACTGTGATTGGTGGACTGATTACTATAGTTATTGCCATGCCTCATGAAATATGTAGTTGGCAGTCTGTGTTTTTCTGTTTCTTCTAACTTGCTGTCTAATAAATGGAGTAAAGCTATGCATAATCCTCGCCTCCGCTTCCTGACATTTGTTAAACCAAACATGGCCTAATTTGGGTGTCTCCCGCCTGAAAATGTCCCTGATTTAATAGAAGTCAGTGCGGAAATGATATTTCCCCGTTTTTCTGTGTGCCAAAAAAATCCACTTTCCTGTTATAAAATGTTGGAGGGTCGCTGCCTGCCAGGCCTAGGGCAATACCCACCGCCTTAGGGGCCGCTGGTGCTGTTGGAGGTGTCGTACCCAAGTTCTTAGGCGCAAAAAGAAAACCTGCTTTTGACTTGAGACAACTAAAGACGAGTTCTTTACTGTTCCCAGTTGTGCAATCCTCCGGTTGTGTTGTATGCTTAGCTTCTATGTTGGAATCTTGGGCAGCAGTTCTCATTTTGAAATGTAAATCGAAGTTCAAAAAAATGCTGGCCCTGCCCTGAAGGCCTGCGGAGACTTGATTTCCTGGCGCTTGTGAAAGAGGGTTGTGGGGGGGCATCCAGGCCTGCTGGCAGCTCTATTCAAACAGGCAAAACTGGCAGGAGAAGCAGATTGTTCATAACACCGCTATCCTTCAGTGCCCCCCTAGATTAGAAAACTGCAGTGGTCATTGATTTGTGGTGGAAATTCCTTCTGCTCAGTGTTGAAATGTTACTTATCTCAAGCCCTGCTGCCTCCTTACCTCCGAATCTCTGGTGAAGAACATTGAAGCAGTACTCGTAGTCCTTAGTCCAGGTGCTAAACCCACCGAGTTCTGCATTTTAACACTTCTGCTAGCACAAGTTTTCCCAACTATGAACTCACCCCTCAGGGTGTGGGCTAGTTATCACAGTCTCATATCCCACTAGACACTCAGAAACACGATTTGATAACTAATATACGTATTCGATCAGACATAAATGAGGTTTAAACAGAAGAACAAAATATGAGAAGAGACCCTGTCTCACTTCACCCCAAGCGCGACGTGAGAAGAGGGAACTTACTCAAAGCTGCACTAGGGAATATCTCCCAGAAAAATCAGATCTCTAAGCGCTTGCTTGCCAACTACCCAGCCTTTGTCCATCCATTTGGCCAAGCCTCTGTTAGCCAGAAGCTCTTGCTCTTCTCAACCTATGAATTTCTATTCTCTGCTGTAGTTTTCATTTCCCCAACTAAAGGTTAGAATCTGCTCTCATCGGCGGCCACATTCTGGATCTCTCGAGGAGGGACCCCATGTTCTTGCAAATACAAATGCTGCCTTTCCCAAGGATGATTTGCTTCAGGTGTTCGCCTTAAATAAAGGCTCACCTGATCTGCTGACTGAGCACTAGAGCGCTCAGGCGAATGGCACACAGGAGGTCCCGGTCCCACCCAAGATGGCGGAAGACGCCACGAATCGCCGGTGGATACACCTTGTGGAACTCCCCAAATCAATGGTTTCTTGGTGGAAAGGAAGGAGCCCAGCATTACCTGTTGAAATCTGTCCGTGAGGACAGATTTAACCCAAGCGAGGGGAGTCCCTCCGACTCCTACCTCTTGCAAGCGAGTGAGTAGTATGTCATGGGAGATGGTGTCAAATGCTGCGGATAGGTCGAGGAGGACCAGCATGGCCTCCTCTCCCCTATCCGTGCATTCCCTAATCGACTCAGAAACTTCAAGTAAAGCTGACTTGGTACTGAAGTCCGGTCTAAATCCTGATTGAGAGTCATGAAACAGCGAGTTTGACTCAAGGTAGTTGGATAACTGCTCTTGTACTGCCTTCTCGAGCACTTTAGCTGGCTTGGGTAAGAGTGAGATCGGTCGGTAGTTGCTCAGGCAGGTTGGATCGACACCTGCTTTTTTTTGGATGGGAATAAGCATTGCGTGTTTCCAAGCGGAAGGGACAACACCTGAATATAAGGAGGAGTTCCAGATTTCAAGCAGGGGGTTAATAGCTAACGGGGCAATTTCATTCATAATCAGGGCCGGGGCTGGGTCCAATGGTGAGCCTGATTTACATTTCAAAAATAGATTCAAGGCATGCTCCTTGGTGAGTGGTTTAAAAGTAGTGAGTGCATTCGTGCAGAAGGTGGTATGGACTTCAGTAATCTCTGTACCATTCTGAAGAATAGTTGCCGTGATGTTGGCTATTTTTTTAGAAAAAAAATCTGATAAATCGTCACTGAATGCTTGGGAAGGGGAAACTGGGGCGGACAGAGCAGTGGGATTAGTAAACTCTTTGACAATGTTAAAGAGGGCCTTAGTAGAGTTTTTTGCATTGGCACTAGTTTCTGCAAAGTAAACACTCATAGAGTTGCGTTTGAGTTTATGAAACTCTTTAAGGGCCTGTCTGTAAAGTGACTTGGCTGCAGGGTCATATGTCCGACGCCATTGTTGCTCCAACTTTTTACATCTGCTTCTGTTTTCCCTTAGTTCTAGGGTAAACCAGGGGGCTGATGGCATTAGTCTGCGGGAGGTGAGGGTCTGTAAGGGGTCAATTTTCTCAATGGATCATGCACCATACCTCTCCAGCGCCTCATCCATCCCACCTGTAGATCTTGAAGCCCTGGGGCAGAGAAGGACTCAGGCACTCTGCCATTGAGCTTAGCACTTCACAAACCCTTGATTACACCACTTACATGACAATCTGGGCTAGACATGGTCTTTTGAAGAGTTGTTACACTTTCTTGCAATGCCTACCAGTGCATAGTACACTGCAAGGAAGGTTAAACACCCTCTAGTGAGGACCTGAGCATGAACAGCCACAGCTCAATCATAAGTCCTGACAGGACCTGCACACACGGTATGCATCCACAGTGTGCACTGAAAACAACTTGTCCCGCTCCACATTCTACTTCCAAGAAATGAATGAAATGAAATGCATGAAATGAAATGAAATGAAATTGGGTTTTGTAAAGCGCGTTACTCCCCGGAGGCCTCGTAGCGCTGTGGGACGGTAGGTTTTTTGGAGATTGCTATCTGGCTTAATGGAAGAGAAGTGTTTTCAGGCTTTTCCTGAACTTTTGTAGGTCAGGTTTGCTATGCAGTGTGGGTGGCAGGGAGTTCCAGACTGAGGCCGCATTCAATGAAAAGGAGCATCCACCCCATCTGGCCCGTTTGATTTTCTTAGTTGTGGCCAGAAAAGCTGTGCTTGAGCGGAGTGATCTCGGCGGATGGTAAGGGGTGGCAAGGGAACAGATCATTGCAGGGGCTTTCTTCCACATAGCCTTGTGCATAATGCATAATTTCCAGGCAAGACAGCACATCACTAATGTTTCAAGCCTCCGCAGACTGTATATCGGGGTTTAGCCCATTACGTAAATGTATAGTATGTGGTCAAGTGTTCCTGTGACATTGTGGAAGTGCTCTTGTAATACCTTGCCCTGCTGCATGGCTGGAGGTTTAAGCCTGGGAAGAAGCCGAAGGGATCTGTGAACGAGTGTGCATGTAAGTGGGGGGAATGCGTGAGGTGGAGTGATGCGATGGAAAGACATGGGATAACAACCATTTTAGGGCTGAGCAATACCCAAATGATGTGTGCAATGTTTTCCTAACAATGCCCCCTACACGGTCTTAGCTTCCAGCCTCACATTGAGGAGTGCGTGAAGCAGATGGGGGACATTCCGAGCCAAGTGAAGGGAGCGGGCAGCGTTCCCGCCAGCACATACAGCAGCGTGGCCCAAGACTCAGACAACGTGCTTCAGCCCATTATGGATGTCCTCGACACCAAGTAGTGGGCAGACTTTTAAACAGTCTCTAGAATTATTTTAAAACCAGACAGGGCATGGTATCCGCAGACTGCTTCCTGTGTACTTTGGATCTGGCCACATGCTGTTAAAACTGTTCTTGGATTGTACGACACGCCGTCACCATTTCTGTTCTCTTCATGTGGAACGCATTAAATGTTGCTGAAATTGCATTTTATACCGCAAGTGTTATAAATGTTTATGGCAAATAAAATAGTTTTCTTTAATGGAATTTTTGACTACAAGTCATGACTCTATAAATTGAATTGTTCTGTGCTCCAGACTGGCATCAAATGTTATATTTAGCATTGCCTATGCCACTTCCTCGCGGAAGCAGTGCTGCCTGTTGTAGTACATAAGTAACCTGTTTACTGACCACAATCAGCGGGGGTTCAGTGCTGGTTTTTCTATTCCCCTGCTGCTATTTTGTAATGGGTAATGCTTCCTCTGTACTACCTCCATTCTGTGCGGTTTCAATTGAACCTGGACTGGTGGAGAATATCTAGAAAAGTGTTGGCACGTTGCCTGGAGACTCCCAAGAGTTAGTCTTAATGTCTCTCTTATACCCCATTTCTACCCAGCCTGACGCTCTTTGCCAAGATCTGCGAGAAGACGGTGTTGCAGCGGGTGCTGAAGGAGCTGTGGAAGCTAGCGATGAACACGATGGAGAAGACCATAGTCCTTCCTCGTCTCAACGATCAAAAGGTGAGTGCGACAGCAGACACCTGGGGCATCCATGCCTCTAATGTACATTACTTGCTGCTAACACCAACGCTTAGAGACCCCGGTGGTTATAACGCGCTATACAAATTAAATAAATAAATAAATAAATAAACACCAGCATCTTTCCTGATGCGCACAGTTGCAGTAGAACAGGAAATATTTGCAGTCTGAGAGGGAATTCAAGGAAGCCGATTTGATCAAACAGTAGCAACCAGGGAAGACAAGTATGCCAAAGGAGGAGTATCCCCTCATAAAGGGAGGCAGAGAAAATTCTCTGAGTCTAGGATTAAGCGCTCGAGTCAGCACATTATGCCCCAACCCGTTGTCGGATAATGCATATCCTTATAGAAGACCCCTCACTCACCAACCTAGTTGGTGACATGCTTCATCATCGGGGTCCCACCCCATAGGCCGAGTGCCCACAGGGTGTGCTGCGACACTTGACTACAGTGAAGCTGGTTAGTTTTTCTTTTATGTGTGCATAACTATCAAAATTAACAAGTGTATTAAAAAAGGGCCAAAACTACTCACTTAAAGTATTTATTCTTGAGTGCTTGAACCCTTGTAAAAACAGTGTGGTACCTGTGCCTAATTAGGTAGGCTTTGGTGTCTTGAGAAGTATGGTGTGTTCTACAAAAAACTACTGATAACTAGGTCTACAGGTTTCAACCATTGATGTGATTCTTTGGTTTTCGTCAGGACCATGAAGTATGAACTGGGTGGTCCGCACATGCTAAGGTGCGCCCTGCCCTAGTTCAAATTGGAGACTGCAAATTGCGATCTCATGTAAAAAATGGTGTGTTTTCCTTATTCGGGAAAAACCTGAAAGACAAACGGGGGGACAAAAGAAGGTTGGGATCACATACCAGGGTAGAGAAAACAATGAATTACATTTAACACATATTCCGCTGGTCATAATCACAACCGAAGGATCAATAGATGGAGTCATGCCAGCGTTTTTTTTTTTTTTTTTGTTTGTTTTTTTGGAAAACCTTTATTTATAGTAAAAAGTACACCGCTATTCAGCCGTACATCCCGGAGGCCAGGCAGCATTAAGATGGCATGTAAAGTCATGTACAAAACAGCACGCAGAAGCAATCAGGTTTAATTTTCAATAGGGAACAACTTAATAACCATAGGAAAATAAGGGGCCCCGAAAGGCCATCAAAAACAAGGTGCCTAGGCACGAAAAAGATAAAAAACGGAAAAAATAAAGAAAGAATTGGCCGAGGACAGTGCAAACATAGTGAAGGGGCACAGTGTGAGGGGGCCGGGGGCCGCACATCCAACTCAACTCAAGATTACAATTGCAGTACGAAGGTACGGGGGGGGTTCCCATTTCAGGATGTTCTGTCTGGAATCACGGGAAGGGTAGCATTCTATGGGGAGGGTTGGACGTCCACTTCCGGTTCAAGCGGGGGTTCGCATAAATCACCCCGATAAGAGTTCCAGGCTCCCCACACTGTTCTCCACATTCTGGGCTTGCCCCTGGCCACATACACCGTTTTCTCCCTCATCATGCACCAGTCCATATTTTCTTTCCAGAGGCTAAGGGACGGGGGAGCGGGTGCGCCCCATTTCTGGGCAATGTCCCTCTTGGCCACCATATTCCCCAAGGTCACCCATCGGGTCTGGGCCACACTGTAGTCATTCGGACACCACACGTTGAGGAGGCAACGTCGAGCCTCGGCTGGTAGGGCCACGCCCGTCACCTCCTCCATCACCTCATGCACTCGCATCCAGTACCGGGCCACACCGGGACACTCCCAGATGGTGTGTAGGAAGGTGGCAAGCATACCGCAACCCCGCCGACACAGGCCATCCGTAGAAAGCCCCATATGGATGAGCCTGGGGCCGGTAACATACACCCTATGGAGGATTTTCAGCTGGACCAGGCGTAATCGCGCCGATATGGCCACCTCCCTGGGGGAAGAGGCCGCCGACTGCCATTCCTCATCATCCATTTCTATACCATCATTCACCCAGTGCATCCGCAATCGTTCAAGCAAATCCACCCTCACGTTGATCAGTTTCTTGTAAGTCAGGGAAATGGCACTGTCCGGCATATGGCCGTCCAGTACCCGATCCTCCAGGGGCGAAGACTCAGGGATGGCTTCACCGTCAGTGACGTGTGGGGAAAGGGCATGGCGTAGCTGGGCGTGTCGAAAATATTCTGTCGGCGCCAGCTGATACTCGTGTTGCAGCGAGGCGAACGACTTGATGCTGCCCCGCACAACCATGTCACCAACTTTAGATATACCTATGGTGTCCCACCGGTCAAAACCTTTGGTCTTCCACAACTGCCCCAGCACATCAGAATCATACAGGGGAGTGGCCAAAGTGATCTTATCCTTCCAGCCAAGGGTGTCCGTCACCGTGCGCCATATATGCACCATCGTTCTGGTGGGGCCCGTTAGTCGACGGTCCAGTGACCTGGAGTAGAGAGCCCTGTAGTAATTACCATCTCTTACTAGCCATCGATCCATAGCGTAGCCCGGACTAACCGCTGGGCCATAGAAGCCATGATTGACCGCCGCGAGCTGGGACGCCCAATAGTACCTCCGCATATCCGGTAGTGCGATGCCCCCGTCATAGCAGGGAATGGTCAGTTTGGACAACGATATTCTCGGCCGTCCATCCCACAGCAGTGCCCTCTGCAAGGATTCGATCTCGCCAAAGTACTTGGCAGGGACCGGGTCCTGTGAGTTCTGCAGAGCATACAGGAAGCGGGGTAGCGCCATCATCTTAAACAGTGCCGCCCTGCCCATCAAAGAGATGGGCAGTTTCTTCCACAACTCAACATCCCTCCGTAGGCGCTCCAGCGGTGGCAAAAGATTGCGTGTGTAGCGGGCACGGGGGTCAAGCGACACGTAGATGCCCAAGTATCGGAAGCCCTGTTCGGCTACCTGAATCGAGCACCCACGGGGGAGGCGCGGGGTGTCCCCACACACCGTATACAGGGAGGATTTGGACCAATTGATCACCAACCCCGAAAACGACCCAAAGACTCCCAGCAGGTCAAAGACCACAATGAGCGAGCGACAAGGAGAGGTAAGATAAAGGAGGATGTCGTCCGCATAAAGCGACACTCGATCCTCGAAGCCAGGCGACCACGTAATCCCGGAAACATCAGGGTGCGTTCTAATCTTTGCCGCCAGGGGCTCCAACGCTAGCGCAAACAGGAGTGGAGAAAGCGGGCAGCCCTGTCTGGTACCTCTGTGCAGCGCGAAGGAAGCCGAAAGTCTACCGTTGACGGCCACATTAGCCAGCGGTGCAGAGTATAACAGTCGGACCCACCCGATGTAGGAAGGCCCGAAGCCCAACTTAGCTAGGACTGCCCATAAATAATTCCACTCGAGGGAGTCGAAAGCCATAGTAGCGTCAAGGGAAGCCAAAACCGCCGGGTCGCGAAGCAAGTGGGCACGTGCCAGAACTGCGTGGAGCCTCCTCAGGTTAAGCGCCGTATTCCGGTGCGAGATGAACCCGGACTGGTCCGGGTGTACCAGGTCCGTGATCACGCCCACCAGCCGGTTGGCTAACAATTTAGCTAAGATCTTGGGTTCAGCGTTTAACAGTGAAATGGGTCTATATGACCGGGGCAGGTCCCGCGGCTTCCCTTCTTTGTGAATCACCACTATGGTGGCAAGCCTCTGGTCGGGGGGGAGTACCCCCCGCTCACGGGCCTCAAGGAACATTTTACGCAACGGTGCAGCTAGCGCGTCAGCCCTTAGCTTGTACAATTCCACCGGGATACCGTTCGGTCCCGGCGCTTTACCCGATCGTAACGAGCGAATCGCCAGGGCAACCTCGTCGTCAGACAGGTCTCGGTCCATGTCCTCCCGGTCAAGATCGGATAGGCAAGGGAGGTCAATATCTTCCAGGTAGGAGGCCGAAGCGGATTCCGGGAGAGAGGTAGCGGAGGTATACACCCGTTCGAAATATTCAGCGAAGGACCCGGCTATAGCCGCCGGGTCCGTCAAGGTTAAGCCGTCCTCTCCCACCAATTCCGGGACCACCCGGGACGCCAATGCCCGCTTATCCAGCCAAGCCAAGAGCTTCCCAGCCTTATCACCGGAATCGTAAATCCGTCCTTGCTGTTCCCTGCTTAAGGCCTTCGCCGCATCAGTAGCGGTGGCCCGAAGTTCGGACTGTTTAAGCGAGAGGGCATGGACCAAATCAGGCGACGGGCCAAGTTCCAGTCGAGCATTTAGGTCTGCAAGGTCAGATTCCAGCCGCACCACGTTTTCATCGCGGCGGCGGCGTGCTTCCGCAATCAGGGAGAAGGCCTCACCACGAAGAACGGTTTTAAAGGCCTCCCATAAGGAGACGGCCGAAGTCACGGAGCCAGTATTCTCAACAAAGTACCGGTCTATAGCCTTGACCAGGAGAGATCGGGTTTTCGGATCGCGAAAATACCACGGGTTAATGGGGGCTACCCGCGAGGATGCCGGGACCTGGAAGTCAAATGAGATCCAGACCGGAGAGTGATCCGAGATGCCTCGGGCCAGGAGGCGCGCGGTGGAAACGGACTGCGCCTGGGCCGCCGGGGCCAGGACGTAGTCCAACCTGGAGAAGCTGCCGTGAGCACCCGAGAGAAAAGAGTACTGTCGCTGTGTAGGGTGGAGCAGACGCCAACAATCAACCATCCCCATGGAACATACAAAGTCAGGCATCCAAGTCTGGGAAGGGCGAAGATCCCTGGGAGGAAAACGGTCCAGTTCCCCTGAGACAACTGAATTGAAATCCCCACCCACCAGTAACAATCCTTCGGGAAGACCTAAAATGGCGCCTCCCAAGTCCCTGAATGTGGTCTCCTGCAACCCCGGGGGCACGTAAACCGAAACCAAAACCAGCGTGCGGCCCTCCCATCTACCCACCAAGGCCACGTATCTGCCTCTATCATCAGTCAGCACAGACTCCACCTCCAACGGAAGGGACGCGCGCACCATTATGCCCACCCCCCTAGAGCCCGAGGAGAAACCTGCATGAGCCACCATTTTGTAACCCCGTCTATCCAAGGCCTTACATGCATGACCCACCAAGTGGGTCTCCTGTAAAAATACTACGTCTGGAGAGCACCGTTTAATCATTTGCAACACTACACCTCTCTTGATACGATCTCCCAACCCGTTGACATTCCAGCTCAGCAAATGAAGCAGTTTACCCCCCATCGTCAAGGACTCTCCGCGACCCCCCCCCCACCCCCCACATCAGCGCCCAGTGCAGCGATACAACATAACAAGAATTCCTCAGCCAGTAGAAAAAAGTAGAGAAAGAGAAAGTACAAAACCATACACCCCAACTACCCCCCTCCCTGCACCCCTGCATCAGACTAAAAGCCACCCCAACTAGCAGTGTGCCTGTCGCCCCTAAACTAACCTACAAAAAGCCCACGAAGGAGAAAGGAGGCATCCCATCCCCTCCCGTCATCCCCCATATCAATAACAAAATGAGTCAATATATACATCAATGTCGAAAGTCGAAGCACCTCACGGCTTCCCAGTTCTCGGAAGACAAATAAGCAAGAAATCATTCCTGTGCAGCCGCTCCTCCGGTGGCGTCCTCCGTCCGGTCGGTCGATTCAGGTCTTTCCTGGGGTAGGATGTCGAGCCAGTGTCCCGCGTCGTCAGGAAAATCAAAGAAGAAAGTCCGGTGGTCACGCTCGACGCGAAGCTTAGCAGGATACAGCATAGAGTACCGTAGGCCCATTTCCCTGAGTCTCCGTTTCACCCCGGCGAAGCTCTGCCGCTGTTTCTGAACGGCCTGGGTGAAGTCCGGGAAAAAGTTTACTTCCGAGTTCTGAAAATGGAGTGGGCCCGCGGTCCCCGAAGCCTGTAGGATAGCATCCCTGTCTCTATAGTTGAACAGCCTCGCAATGATGGGGCGCGGGGTTGCACCCGACTTGGGCGGCCCACCAGGAATCCTGTGGGCCCTCTCTACCGAGAAGAACTTGCTCAGGCCCCCCGGTTGCAGGTTCTTGACCACCAGATCTTCCACAAAAAGTTCAGCAGAGTCCTCCTCGGCCTTTTCCGGTACTCCGGTGATGCGGACATTTTGGCGACGCGCGCGGCCTTCGAACTCGTCCAGCCGACGCGCCAGTACGCCATTAGCCTGTTTCAAAGTGCGCACCTCCGTCTGTATGTCCGAGACATCCGTGACCAGGCTGGATGTCTTGAGATCCAAAGATTTCACCCGGTCGTTAGTTTTCCCAAGGTCCGTCCTGATGAGATTCAGTTCGATTTTCAGGGAGTCGACCTTGCTGGATAGCTCCTCACGAAGTGTGCGCACCTCCGTCCTCACCCCCGATATCGCACCCATGACGTCCCTGAGCGTTATTTCGGAATCGTCCGGCGACTCATCCCTCCTCGGGTCTTTTGATCGAACCACCTGCACCGGCGATCCCTTAGACTGGGAGAAGCGCTCGGGGATAGTAGACTGGGATTGGGACGGTCTCCGATTGAACCGTTGAGTCTTGCCCGCGTCCGAGCCACCCTTGCCCGCCATGTTGGCAACCACGGGACAGGGGGGGGGGGGACAACGGGGGCGAGAGAGTCCAGCGGAATATTACCAGTGCACACAAGACGGACTGCAGGGTCCAAACTCAGGATCGTCCAGCAAGGCGATCGGCGCTCAGGTGCGCCCCTCGGGCATGAGAAGCACTGGCAGGGAGGAACTCCGTATGGACACCGCTACGATCCACCCTGGCACAAGCGGTGCGGGAGGAGCCTCCGGAATCGTCGACACAACTAAGGCTAGGAATGTCCGATTTTCAATCCGAGAGCGGGAGCCGCATCAGGCCCGGCTTAGCAACCGATTCCCACCATCGTGGGACAGGATAGACAGCAGGATTAATTCGGGAGATCGGGAGGTCTTCGGAGCTCCGAGCTCACGCGGCCATCTTGGTTGGCAGCGAAGCTCCTCCCCCATGCCAGCGTTTTTATTAAAACAGTAGGGTCCATCTATTGCGATCAGGATAAAAGTGCTTCAGTGATATTTAGCGGACTGTGCCTGAAGTACAGAGCCAGCGCCAGGAAGAGGTGTCGAACTGGTTTGGCAACTGGGGATCTAGTGTAAAAAGGGGGGGCCGTAGTAAGGGAAAGTGATCTCTATCGTGCTGCATTGTGGGCGGCTACGCAGGTGGGTTTTACGTGCAGTGGTAATGTCGCTATGGTGGATCACAATGGCGACGTTGTTAAACTTACGCTTGAGGCGGAAGCTACCGCTTCATGGGCATCAACATTTCCAAGACAGCAAGTGTCCGTCACCTGTAAGTTTTAGAAACAGAGGCAAAGTATGAGCTACGAGCTGCCCGGATCGGACAGAGAAGTAAAACCAGTGGTATCGTGCGGTGGATTGTCGTCCAGCACGTAGGTCAGCATGATTGCACTTACTTACGACTTCTGTTCGTCTAGCGGTAAACCTAATTGGTTACTGCTGGAGGTGCCCCGTGGAATAACCGGATTGTCTGCGGGATGTCGATAAAGTAAGCCGGTCGCATTTCCTGGTTGGGTGTGGCCTCGGCTCGTGATTCTACGTGAGCCAATCTGAGTGCGTTACGGGGGAGGTAGCTTTCCCCTCTACCCGAACGCGCATTGGCTACTGCATGTTACGCGGTAGTCTGGTTACCATAGGGATCATGCTAGCCACTTCTTTTTAGCGGGAGGAGAGGGTTTAATATCGCACGGACTCCTACCCTGAGCAGAAATTAATTGGGTAAATGGGATTTTGACAGAATGGTAAAGGAAAGGAATGTCAGGTAAACCACAAAGGGCAGTCTAACTTGGTATTTCCATAGGGAAATATGGCGCACAGTAGCCTGCTGGTTTTAGAGAGCGGCCTCCTGGTTCGTAAGAGCATGCTCAGCTAGAATTAACATAATTATAGGAGAAAGTGCTTATCCCATCACGGTATTTCACAGGATATTATAGTTCAAACCAGACGTATGGGTAGAAAGTCTATACACCCACCTCTGTTCTCTCTCGAACATGGGTTGACTCAGATTACCTCCTGGTTTGATCTGTTCAATATTGTCCACTGAAAATCGTCAGGTGTATGTCCCACCGACAAATAATGTTCAGTGACTCTTGTATTAGTTTTTTGCACCTAATGGTGCTCCTGTGCTCTCCAATACGTAATTTTACTTTTCTACTGGTCATTCCCACATAGTGTAGGCTACAAGGACATGTTAATCTGTAGATGACGTTTCCACTGTTACAGTTAGTCTGTCCTCTGATTGTCCATGTTTTGTTGGGTTTCAATTGTAGTGTCTTGGTATTATTGATATATGGGCAGACACTACAGCTCCCACATTTGTAGTGGCCTGTCACTTTCGGTAGACCCCATAGGTTGGTTATTGTTTCTCTCTCTAGGGACTCTTTCATTGGCCTTGTGTTGACAATTGCATCTTTGATTTGCGGATTTGGGGGCGTAATTTTTGCGGTTCGTTAGACAGTGGCGTCGTCCGTCACTCAGCACAGCAAAACACGCCCCCAAATCCAAAAATTTCCTAAGCTTTCTTGCCGCCATTGTTGCCCAGCCGGCGCCGAGTACGGTGATGCAGCACACATGCTCCGGCACAAACTGCGGATGGGGCTTCCGCCCAGCGCCTCGGAGCCCAGCTGCAGTCTTTTCCGCCCACACGCAATGCAAGGAGAAGCAAATTGCTCCTGCCGCTTACTTGCACACACGCTGTGCAAGGAAAAGCACACGGCACACCCCCCCATCTTCCGAAGCCCCTTCTGCCATCGCAAGCTGTGCGCTAGAGCCTGGACTGGGAGACAGAGCTTCATTCTGGCGGCAGCAGCAGCGGGCATTGTGCTGGAGCACCGCAACAGCTGCCACCGCCATGGACTTCACCCCGAGCCCCCCGGAGAGAGGTGAGATGAGCGCAGCTACAGGGAGAGGGGCCTCCACACTGGCCTCGCCGCCCCCTCCCCCCCCGGCCTCCCCCGCCCCCGGCCTCTCACTGCCACGGCACCGCCAGTAGCAGCACCTCACGCCCGCAGTGCCAGTGCCCCGCCGCCCTTGGCATAGTGATATTGAGCGGGATGGAGCGGTGTGACTTCCTGGTCTCCCTTACCGCGAGTGCTCCTTAATATATGACACCGCTGCAAACATTTTGTGGGTGCAATTTAGTGTTGTATTTCGCTTCTCCAGAAAGACCGAGTCATACCTTTGTTTATTTAGCTGGCATCGTGACAAAATTGCCAAGCTAGCCTTGCCAGAAGTCGAAAGGTTTGGCCGTTGTTAAGTAAAACAGCGGTTGGCTTTTCGACGTGGTATTGATTTCTAACTGCCTCTTGACTTCGTTGCGAAGGTATGTGGTGGTGAGAAGCATGGCAATCTGGTGCCCGTCTTCTACAGTAGGGCTGACATACATCTGATGACATAGAGCATAGCGTGCTCAATCTCCACTGCTGTGATTTTGATTTTCTCAATAGGACTACTGCATTTAGGTATTTTTCATCTGGAATTGCCTGCCTTTAAAGTACACTGTCCCTGTTTGTCAGTATGTTGTCAATAGGAACGCTTACATTTCAGTAATATGCTCGTTAATAACAAGGTCGGACTGAGAACAAAAAACAGCCTCGACAAATTTGTTAAAACTGTGCAAGCGAGCAATGTGCTATGTCGTTTGTACGGCGCAGCATATCCAGGCGCATTGATGAACTTTCCCAGAATGGTCTGAGAAGCGCTTCTACACAAAATAAAGTGTAATAAAATAGGGTGAACGTGTGCATTTTACAGTACCATTTTTCAAGTTTATTGACTAAAAAAGTATATTAAGTGCTGGGAGTTCTGAATGGAAACTAGTAAAATATTGCAGTACTGAGTAGCAACACTACTTCAAGACAGACAATCATATAGCATATGTCAACAAAAACAATATATGCCAGGTACAAAAACTGGATGTACAACAGGCAGATATTAGTGCACGTGGAAAAGTAGTGCCTATCTGACCCAGTGTCACACTGGATGAATGCTGACCCAATATCATACACAACAAAGAACAGAACCAGTTTATATTCTGTCAGGAAAATGTCTACAATCAAAAGATCGCTGATGTACAACAAGGTCAGTGTTGTTCATTGTACCAGGAAGCAACAAAATGTGTTAAGGGCTATTTGTCTACTAGGAATGTTGATCAACAGTATGTTAAGGCGGTGCAGGCTATTTATTAAATATGATGCTCATACACAAAAAATGTGCGTTTTGTAGGTATCTGACATTTCTATAGCATGGACATAATTCAATATTTCTCCTTTCCCGCCCCCCCCTCCCGCTGTCCGTGTCTCCTTTCCTGCCTCCGCTGTCCGTGTCTCCTTTCCCGCCCCCCGCTGTCAGTGTCTCCTTTCCCGCCCCCCCCGCTGTCCGTGTCTCCTTTCCCGCTCCCCCCCGCTGTCCGTGTCTCCTTTCCCGCTCCCCCCCTGTCCGTGTCTCCTTTCCCGCCCTCCCGCTGTCCGTGTCTCCTTTCCCGCCCCCCCTCCCGCTAACAGTGTCTCCTTTCCCGCCCCCTCCCTATTCTTTAGAAAGCGCAACTGAAATGCTTGGCTTTCAAGTCTCCTGAAGCACATATTACTAGGTTTTGGCTGCAAATTTGGGTTTAGGATGCAAGGATGGTCCGTTGTCTAGAACCATGGACCCTTGAGTGCCTGCATACATGTTTTAGGTGATTAAAGGTTTGTTTTTGAATTGTGATTCTAACGACTGATCAAACGTTCCTGGCTCATGTGTAGGGTCGAGCCATTTCTTGACTGTACTGAGGGCTTGCACATGTTGCAGAATGTCTTTGATTTAACACCCGACTCCACCTGGAGTCATTTTGACTGCCTAGTTATGCTACTCCTTATTGTTTCAATTAAAAATGTGCTGCTACAAGCTTTTTCCTTGATTCTGCAGAGGGTGGTAATGCCGAGGAGTGTGACATGCCTGTGATTCTCAGAAAAGGACAGGACTGGTTTTGCTGTGATGCATCAAAATGAGTCGTCATTCTGATTCAGGGTGGGCGCTTTCTTTGCCACAGACCTTTTATTCAAAAGTAGAAAGCTGTACCTTTTTGAAAATTGAGAGGAGTTGTAAATTGTTGTGAGCATTCCTGTGATACAAATGATAGGTAAAGGCAGGGTATGTTGGACGATATTGCTGAAAAGTGAGCAGCACTGTGAGTGGCTCTGTCTGTGTGTGTGAGTGGCTCTGTCTGTGTGAGTGAGTGGCTCTGTCTGTGTGTGTGAGTGGCTCTGTCTGTGTGGGTGAGTGGCTCTGTCTGTGTGTGTGAGTGGCTCTGTCTGTGTGTGCGAGTGGCTCTGTCTGTGTGTGTGAGTGGCTCTGTGTGTGAGTGGCTTTGTGTGTGTGAGTGGCTTTGTGTGTGTGAGTGGCTTTGTGTGTGTGTGAGTGGCTATGTCTGTCTGTGTGAGTGGCTCTGTCTGTCTGTGTGAGTGGCTCTGTCTGTCTGTGTGAGTGGCTCTGCCTGTCTGTGTGAGTGGCTCTGTCTGTCTATGAGTGGCTCTGTCTGTCTGTGTGTCTGTGTGAGTGGCTCTGTCTGTGTGTCTGTGTGAGTGACTCTGTCTGTGTGTCTGTGTGCATGGCTCAGTCTGTGTGCGTGGCTCTGTCTGTGTGCGTAGCTCTGTCTGTGTGCGCGGCTCTGTGTCCGCGAATACTCTCTAATACTCTCTAATGCTCACCTATTGCCATTGTAAATGACAATACCATTTATTTATGTTTAAACAAAAAAATGAAAAAAAATGTCATGAGCAATGCCAATAGCTCTACCTTTCATAATGCCGAGACCATTGCATTGTAAATGCTTATTACACTAGATCCCCAGTTACCAAACCAGTTCTACACCTCTTCCTGGCGCTGGCTCTGTACTTCAGGCACAGTCCGGTAAATATCACTGAAGCACTTTTCTCCTGATCGCAATAGATGGACCCTACTGTTTTAATAAAAACGCTGGCATGACTCCATCTATTGATCCTTCGGTTGTGATTATGACCAGCGGAATATGTGTTAAATGTAATTCATTGTTTTGTCTACCCTGGTATGTGATCCCAACCTTCTTTTGTCCCCCCGTTTGTCTTACAGGTTTTTCCCGAATAAGGAAAACACACCTTTTTTACATGAGATCGCAATTTGCAGTCTCCAATTTGAACTAGGGCAGGGTGCACCTTAGCGTGTGCGGACCACCCAGTTCATACTTCACGGTCCTGACGAAAACCAAAGAATCACATCAATGGTTGAAACATGGAGACCTAGTTATCAGTAGTTTTTTGTAGAATTTCACATAGCACACCTCGCTATTTTTAACACACCATACTTCTCAAGACGCCCAAGCCTACCTAATTAGGCACAGGTGCCACACTGTTTTTACAAGGGTTCAAGCACTCAAGAATAAATACTTGAAGTGAGTAGTTTTAGCCCTTTTTTAATACACTTGTCAATTTTGATAGTTATGCACACATAAAAGAAAAACTAACCAGCTCCACTGTAGTCAGGTGTCACAGCACACCCTGTGGGCACTCGGCCTATGGGGTGGGACCCCGATGATGAAACATGTCACCAACTAGGTTGGTGAGTGAGGGGTCTTCTATAAGGATATGCATTATCCGACAACGGGTTGGGGCATAATGTGCTGACTCGAGCGCTTAACCGTAGACTCAGAGAATTTTCTCCGCCTCCCTTGATGAGGGGATACTCCTCCATTGTTTTTGTAAATTATTCCGGGGACCAGGAGTTCCCACCTTACATAGTGTATGTAAAATTCCCTGACTCTCTCCTTTGATATAGAAAGACAAGTATGCCTCCAAAGTTGTGTCTCCCCTGGCAGAATGCTTTCTACAAAGTGACTTACTGGGGAAAAACATGTGTACTACTCACAAAAAGATCAGTTTCCACTCCACACTCCACCTACAATAGAATCCATGCCTTATGGTGTGTTATTCCAACCCCAACCAAAAGCCACATAAAGTTAAACTCAACTTCTGAAGAGATCCAATCTGAGCTCAAATACCAGCTGACTGTACCCAAGGTATAACTTGCATACATTGTCACTTGCGATGATGAATCTAAGAAACTCATCTGATTTGAACGATGCACCTTCAACTGCATTGTGGGGCAGAGGCAGAAACAGGAGACTGATACAACTTGAGGTTAGAGGAGGCACGCGCAGGCATCAATTTAGATGCAACATGTCCTGTTTTAACTAAGAAAAGAATGTGCTTTTCTTCTAATGTTCTTCATTAGCCTAAGCGAGTATTTTATCAGATATAAATAGTGCCGTAGAGTCCTTGCTACAATGCAAAAAAGCCTCTGAGAGGGCCTGGTTCACTCGTGACTGATGTTTCACAGAGCAAATGAGCAGATCTGCATGTTGAGTCCAGTTTACTTGTCCCCTGCCCAGTAACTGGACCGCACGTGTGACAGTGAGCGTAGCCTTATGGGGATTTTCACTGTTATTCAAGGATGTTGGAACGACACCTGTTAAGGTACATTTTGCAAACCTACTCCTTACGTCTAATGGTCTGATCTCTGCTTGCTCTTCATCATCACCTGCTCTGTGCCTTCATAACAGCATTGTTTTGGTGAGCGGCTTGATTCTGAGTCCTCCGTAAGTTTTCCGTTGTAGCTTTGAGTTTGTTATGCCGAGGTGTCTCGCAGTGATCCATGGCACGGTGACTCCCTTGAAAAGCATTGATAGAGAGGCGGCTGCTATGTCCTTCATTGAAGGAACAGTCATTAACAAGGTACCAGCCCAACAAGTTGTTTAGCCGTAAGGAGGATGGCTTGATGAGCTCGGGATGTCCGGTTCCCCTGCTGGCTTACTACACATTTTACGCTGTGGACTTGTTCAAATGTTGGCATTACTAACTTGCAGAGGGCCGTGGGCAATGCTGAGTCTGTGTGGCGGTCATACAAGTGCTTGTCATCCATGCATCACATTATCTAGTTATGGGACTATATTCATGCAAAATTTGGCGCTCATGGTATTTCCATTATTCTCCTTGATAAAATGTTTACTATTAAAGAATCCATGTGTTTATGATGTGGAAAAGCAAATCTGTCAACTCCAGTGTTATTGGATACAAATGCTTTTTCTAGAAGCAGACAGTTACTGGGTGGCTACTGTTAAATACTTGGTGATATCAATGTAGGTCAGAAAGGTGAATTTGGCTTTCAAAAGAGCTGTAATATAAGAGAGGCGCCGAGAGGGTGTGTCCCAGGGCAAACCCAAAATAGGTCCTAAATTGCTTGGACTCTTTACAAGAACGGTATTGCTGCAATGCTCGCTCAGGGAGCTGCAGTGAATGTGCATCCTTTTGCCGCAATGCTCGCTCAGGGAGCTGCAGTGAACGTGCATCCTTTTGCGGCAATGCTCGCTCAGGGAGCTGCAGTGAATGCACTTCCTTTTGCCGCAATGCTCGCTCAGGGAGCTGCAGTGAATGCGCTTGCTTTTGCGGCAATGCTCGCTCAGGGAGCTGCAGTGAATGCGCATCCTTTTGCCGCAATGCTCGCTCAGGGAGCTGCAGTGAATGCGCATCCTTTTGCCGCAATGCTCGCTCAGGGAGCTGCAGTGAATGCGCATCCTTTTGCCGCAATGCTCGCTCAGGGAGCTGCAGTGAACGTGCATCCTTTTGCGGCAATGCTCGCTCAGGGAGCTGCAGTGAATGCGCTTCCTTTTGCCGCAATGCTCGCTCAGGGAGCTGCAGTGAATGTGCATTCTTTTGCGGCAATGCTCGCTCAGGCAGCTGCAGTGAATGCGCATCCTTTTGCCGCAATGCTCGCTCAGGGAGCTGCAGTGAATGCGCATCCTTTTGCCGCAATGCTCGCTCAGGGAGCTGCAGTGAATGCGCATCCTTTTGCCGCAATGCTCGCTCAGGGAGCTGCAGTGAACGCGCATCCTTTTGCGGCAATGCTCGCTCAGGGAGCTGCAGTGAATGCGCTTCCTTTTGCCGCAATGCTCGCTCAGGGAGCTGTAGTGAATGCGCATCCTTTTGCCGCAATGCTCCTCAGGGAGCTGCAGTGAATGCGCATTATTTTGCCGCAATGCTCGCTCAGGGAGCTGCAGTGAATGCGCATCCTTTTGCTGCAATGCTCGCTCAGGGAGCTGCAGTGAATGCGCATCCTTTTGTTGCAATGCTCGCTCAGGGAGCTGCAATGAATGCGCATTCTTTTGCCGCAATGCTCGCTCAGGGAGCTGCAGTGAATGTGCATCCTTTTGCCGCAATGCTCGCTCAGGGAGCTGCAGTGAACGCGCATCCTTTTGCAGCAATGCTTGCTCAGGGAGCTGCAGTGAACGCGCATCCTTTTGTCGCAATGCTCGCTCAGGGAGCTGCAGTGAACGCGCATCCTTTTGCCGCAATGCTCGCTCAGGGAGCTGCAGTGAACGCGCATCCTTCCTGATTAATGAGGAAGACTTATTCAGCATCCGGTCTGCTCTTCAGAGTGCTCACACTACATTGGTAAGCAAGAAGGGCATGGTAGGAACTGTGTCCACCAAAATGTGTTCATGCCACTTTACTCACTCCAAACTGTGACATACTCCACATTCTGCCCCACAATAGTCCCCTGTCCCTACTGGCTTGTAAATAAATAAATAGATCAAGATGTCTATGTAGTCAACCTCTCTATTCCCCTCCACTTCATAGTCCAATGAACATTACCGGATTGCTCCGAAGCCCAATAATTGTGAAAGTCTGCTACCAAGTACACACTCCGTTATCTGTGCCAGTCGCAAGACTAATCACTAATCCACTGTTGAAACCATTCGCAGCCATATTCTCTGATGTAAATTACCTACCATATGCCGTGCAAAGTCAATATCTGGAAGCAACTGTGCAAAACCATTGCAGTGTCCATGCTTGGCTGTGTCCTACATGCCGAAGTTTGCATTATGACCACAACTGTCCGGTAACCCTCTGTTGCAAATAGATTGAAACGTTGGTAGAAAGAATCAATATAAGATCTTGCTCGGCTTTTAATCCTTGGGAACCCGCACTTCTCAGCTGGACTTGTGACACGCATGTCAGTTGTATTCAAGGTTGTTTTCTCTGCAGTGCAGTAATTCTAATTGGCCTCTAATCATATTTAATAGCAGTGAGGTCCAAGGGCATCAGATACTCAAAGATCAATATTAGGTAACATGACACTTCAGCATTTATTATTTAACTTACAAAATTCCTTTTGAATACAAATGTTGCAAAATCCTTCCTGGTTTACACCATGAGAACCTTTGGTACTATACCAAAAGCTGGTGACCTCCCTTTCTCCACATCACACTGATGTTCTAATTTGACTGCAGAAGGGCCATGCTTAGGTTCCTGTGACCAAGACAAGAGCTCTCTTGTGAGACAAAGCCACAGCCAACAATACCAATCCAGAGGTTTTCTTTGCGAGAGCCAGAAAGTGAAGCGCCATCGGAGACCCTTCAGATAGATGGGGAGGTTTACTCATTTATTGCAACCGTTAAAAGTTGTTTTGAAGACTAGAGTTGCAAATTGAAGTTAATAACCTGTGGGAAGGAAACTGGATGAGTGTACAGACTCTTTTGAGAAACAAAGAAGCATAAGCTGAAAGAAGCCGGGGTAAGAGGGGGTGCAAAAGAGATAGATCAGGTTTCGACAACCTTGTTCACAGGGCAAAGAGGATGGAATGAGCTGAGAAGAGGAATGCATGGGAGAGCCATATCAATGTGTTTGGTGTGGGTTGATCCTGCCCAGTGGATCCAGTGGTTTGCTGCTTCAATCACGAGTGGCAAGGTGATTATGTCAGTGTTAAGTACTACACTGTGCTGGCTGATGAAATGATGCAAAGCTGTTTCATCCTATACAAAGGGCTTTTCATTAGGTCATTTCAGTGTTTGAAACAGTAAGCCTTGGTAAAGTTTAGAGTTTGTAGCATTTTGGCCCAGGACCTGAATGGCAGGAGAGTCAGTTTTAGGTTGCATTGAAGACCAAATGTGTTCTGACTAGGATGTGTTGTATTAAGGTAGTGTATGCGTAAATAGGGTTTTGGGCAGTTGCTTGTGGTACGTCTGCAAGATACATTGACGGAAAAGATAGATTACAGCAGGATGAGAGTTATGCTAAGGATGGTGAATTTTGGGGGCAGTGAGTGGGAGTTAATGCTCCACACTAACACCAATGAAGTTATCTTGAGAGACGGGAAGACCAATTTAAGGTTCATTGACAGACGGCAAACATAGAGTTAGACTCAATAACATTTACATCATGTATTATAGGACCAATATATACCCCTATAGACAAGGCATAGGGTTAGAGAGTACATGTAGATGAGATAGAATTAGAACTAAAATTGACGTCATATTATAGGACCATAATAAAAAATGTTGAGCTAGAGCACTTGGGTAGGTGAACCGATATAGGGTTGTGTCCAAACAGTCGAATATGGTCTTTAGTGTAAATGAACCGTGACAGGCAATGCAAAGAGTAAAGTTTGGACAACATTTCTTTGAGCTTGTAGAGGGAAAGTGTTGTAGTGGATGTTAAGGCCTGAGAGTAAGACATCTGCGGTTACCGATAAATATGGGTATTGTAAGTATAGTAAGAGAAAGTAAATGTTGTAAATATGGGGATTTGGAGTGGTATTGAAGATTAGAGTACACTACAGTGTCTTCAGGACAATAATGGGCTAGGAGGTGTAGAGGTTAAATAGATGAAGGGTTTGCAGAATAAATGTATTTGAGCACACGCGGGTTAACCAGGCAAAAAACCAAGGACAGAGTCGGAATGAAGTTAAGCGACAAAGAATGGATTTAGAGGTAAGGCGTGTAGAGATGTGGCTTTGAAGGGTAACATAAAGATGGAGATTGAAGGAAAGGAGGAGGAGAAGTCTTGCAAATAACTTGTATATAATGGCAGAAGAAAATTAAGGCTGGTGCTTTTGTGGGTGATGATAAGAGAGTGATCATGAAACTAGGTAAAAGAAATATATTGAGCTAGAGGAAGGCTGAGGGAAAGCATTGTGGGGAGGAGGCATACTGTCCCCCCAAACAGAAACAGACTGAGAGGCTGTGGTTAGTTTAAAATGTATAATACAGACTATCACACTGACAAAAAGGTGAGTAATCGAACCAGAATGCATAAATCCATTTACAAACAATGAGTCATAGAATAAGCATAATATCTATAAGTTGGCGATGTAAACAAGGTCAAAGGTATGAAATCGCTTGGAAAGGATAATGTAGTGAAGGCGAAACGGTGCATGTAGGGCTCCACCAACTAGGTTTGCCTTGTGAGCGCGGCTCGCGCTTATCATGACTCCGTGTGCGAAACCAGTCTCTCCAGTGTAGGACAGTGCAATGCACATCGGCTAACTCACATCCATGAGTCCGGATTGCTACCCAAGAGAGGTATATGCACAGGCACACGTCCTATGCTGACATGGCAAGTCAACACCTGTGTTTTCGATACAAAAAAACGAAACTGGCAGAGAGCTAATCCTCAGCCTCTGTTCCTCAACTAAGTCAGTTGATTTACATATATTAAAGAGACTCATCCTATGCCTACTTCCGGCCAATCAAAAGTTGTGAGGGAGAAATAAAAGGACGAGAGGTCCTATCCACTTAAGAGCCATTAGCATTACAGGTATCTGTGTGTAAAGGTTGCAAGTGAAACATCGAGTTCAAAGTGAGTTAGGAAAAATAGCGTGTAAGCGCCGTGATATCCTACCTAGGATGATTGTTAGCGCTTTATAAATAAATTAAATACAAATACAAATACAAATTATAAAGGTAGGCTGAGGAGAGAGGGAACATTGAGATGGGGGAATCCTCTAAAAGAGAGCATTGAGAACTGGGTTGTCAGGGACGGAAGAAATAGATTGGCCATGTGAGGTAAGTATGCAAACTAAGTTGAGGAGGAGAGATATTTTGGAAGAAATGAGACGTGGCGGCTAAATGGGCAGCACTGAGAGGAAGGCAGTTTTATGGAGAAGCAGACAGTTGTCCAACATTGGCAAGACTTTTAGAAGTCAGGACATGGATCGGAGATGGCCTGGTGATTGAGGAGAAGGTAAGGGCCTTGAGGTGAAAGAAAGAAGCATGAGAAGGCTGACATAGAAGAGAAATGTGGAGAAAGCAGGTAAGAGAGTAGAGAGATAGAAGGGATAGGAAATTGTAGAGTCTGAAGGTGACAGGAGAATAGAGTAGGATGAAGGCAAGGGAGCATAAGGAGAATGAAGGTAAGTTATGCCAAGAGGAGAAAAGTAATTGAGAGTAGAGAGCATGAAAGTGAAGGGAGAGTAGGGAAGATGAATCTTGGTATGAAATGGAGGAGATGAAAATCTTGGGATGGAATGGGGGATATGGATGGTAGGAGATGGTGTTTTTGGGTATCTGTGATCCTCTGCAGGGCACATACATTCGCGCTTTGGGTGCTCTGGTGGCATAGGTCTATGCTGAGATATACATGAATGCTCTGCAGTAATGGCACTCACGTAGGTCTATGCTGAGATATACATGAATGCTCTGCAGTGATGGCACTCACACAGGTCTATGCTGAGATATACATGAATGCTCTGCGGTAATGGCACTGGCATAGGTCTATGCTGAGATATGCATGAATGCTCTGCGGCAATGGCACTCACATAGGTCTATGCTGAGATATACATGAATGCTCTGCGGTAATGGCACTCACATAGGTCTATGCTGAGATATACATGAATGCTCTGCGGTAATGGCACTCACATAGGTCTATGCTGAGATATACATGAATGCTCTGCGGTAATGGCACTCACACAGGTCTATGCTGAGATATACATGAATGCTCTGCGGTAATGGCACTCACACAGGTCTATGCTGAGATATACATGAATGCTCTGCGGTAATGGCACTCACATAGGTCGATGCTGAGATATACATGAATGCTCTGCGGTAATGGCACTCACATAGGTCTATGCTGAGATATACATGAATGCTCTGCGGTAATGGCACTCACATAGGTCTATGCTAAGATATACATGAATGCTCTGCGGCAATGGCACTCACACAGGTCTATGCTGAGATATACATGAATGCTCTGCCGCAATGGCACTCACACAGGTCTATGCTGAGATATACATGAATGCTCTGCGGCAATGGCACTCACATAGGTCTATGCTGAGATATAAATGAATGCTCTGCGGTAATGGCACTCACATAGGTCTACGCTGAGATATACATGAATGCTTTGCGGTAATGGCACTCACATAAGTCTACGCTGAGATATACATGAATGCTCTGCAGTAATGGCACTCACATAGGTCTACGCTGAGATATACATGAATGCTCTGCGGTAATGGCACTCACATAGGTCTCTCCTGAGATATACATGAATGCTCTGCGGTAATGGCACTCACATAGGTCTATGCTGAGATATACATGAATGCTCTGCGGTAATGTCACTCATACAGGTTTATGCTGAGATATACATGAATGCTCTGCGGTAATGGCACTCACATAGGTCTATGCTGAGATATACATGAATGCTCTGCGGTAATGACACTCACATAGGTCTATGCTGAGATATACATGAATGCTCTGCGGTAATGGCACTCACAGAGGTCTATACTGAGATATACATGAATGCTCTGCGGTAACTGCACTCACATAGGTATATTCTGAGATATACATGAATGCTCTGCGGTAACGGCACTCACAGAGGTCTATGCTGAAATATACATGAATGCTCTGCGGTAACGGCACTCACATAGGTCTATGCTGAGATATACATGAATGCTCTGCGGCAATGGCACTCACAGAGGTCTATGCAGAGATATACATGAATACTCTGCGGTAATGGCGCTCACATAGGTCTATTCTGAGATATACACGAATGCTCTGCGGTAACTGCACTCACATAGGTCTATGCTGAGATATACATGAATGCTCTGCAGCAATGGCACTCACATAGGTCTATGCTGAGATATACATGAATGCTCTGCGGTAATGGCACTCACATAGGTCTATGCTGAGATATACATGAATGCTGAGATATACATCAATGCTCTGCAGTAATGGCACTCACATAGGTCTATGCTGAGATATACATGAATGCTCTGCAGCAATGGCACTCACATAGGTCTATGCTGAGATATACATGAATGCTCTGCAACAATGGCACTCACATAGGTCTATGCTGAGATATACATGAATGCTCTGCGGTAATGGCACTCACATAGGTCTATGCTGAGATATACATGAATGCTCTGCGGTAATGGCACTCACATAGGTCTATGCTGAGATATACATGAATGCTCTGCAGCAATGGCACTCACATAGGTCTATGCTGAGATATACATGAATGCTCTGCAGTAATGGCACTCACATAGGTCTACGCTGAGATATACATGAATGCTCTGCGGTAATGGCACTCACATAGGTCTATGCTGAGATATACATGAATGCTCTGCAGCAATGGCACTCACATAGGTCTATGCTGAGATATGGATGTATGACGATACAATGCGTTATTTTACAACGGAGACCGTTACATCGCAATTTTTACAACGCAGGGTCCATTACAATGCATGCCTTTACAACGCATGTCATTACATAGCAGATACTATTACAACGCATGCCATTACAACATAAGTATAGGTAAGTATATCTTTTTAAAAAAATGTAATTAAGTTAATTTAATTAATTTAATTTAATTAATTTAATTTAATTAATTTAGAAATAGTAATTAATTTAATTTAATAAATTTAATCCTTTTAATATAATATAAATAAATTATAAAATAGTAATTAATTTAAGTTAATTAATTTAATTTAAATAGTAAAATGTAATTAATTTTAAAATTGTAATTACATTAAATTAATTAAATAATTAAATTAATTTAATTAAATTAAAAAAGGAATTAATATAATTTAATTAATTTAATGTAATTTAATTAATTTAATTTAATTAATTTAAAATTTTTACTTAATTTAATTTAATTAATGTAATTTTAGTTAATTTTTAAATTGTAAATAATATAATTTAATTAATTTAATTTAATTTAATTATTTAATTAATTTAATTTATTTAAAGTCATTTTTTTTAAAAACTGAACACTAAAAATACCCCGGTACCCCAAAACCCAAACCCAGCCCTAAAACCTAAAAATACCCCTGTACCCCAAAACTCAAACCCAGCCCTAAAACCTAAAAATACCCCTGTACCCCAAAACCCAAATCCCGCCCTGAAACCTAAAAATACCCTATACCCCAAAACCCAAACCCAGCCCTAAAACGTAAAAATACCCCTGTACCCCAAAACCCAAACCCAACCCTAAAACCTAAAAATACCTCTGTACCGCAAAACCCAAACCCAGCCCTAAAACCTAAAAATACCCCTGTACCCCAAAACCCAAACCCAGCCCTAAAACCTAAAAATACCCCTGTACCCCAAAACCCAAACCCAGCCCTAAAACCTAAAAATACCCCTATACCCCAAAACCCAAACCCAGCCCTAAAACCTAAAAATACCCTATACCGCAAAACCCAAACCCAGCCCTAAAACCTAAAAATACCCCTGTACCCCAAAACCCAAACCCAGCCCTAAAACCTAAAAATACCCCTATACCCCAAAACCCAAACCCAGCCCTAAAACCTAAAAATACCCCTGCACCCCGAAACCCAAACCCAGCCCTAAAACCTAAAAATACCCCTATACCCCAAAACCCAAACCCAGCCATAAAACCTAAAAATACCCCTGTACCCCAAAACCCAAACCCAGCCCTAAAACCTAAAAATACCCCAAAACATATACCTCAGTACTCCAAAACATATAATCCTATACTCACTTATTTTTAAAATTACTTAAATTAATATATTTAATTTATAATATAAAAAAACAAATACATATAATTATTTATAATTAATAATAATTAAATTAATTAAATAATATTAAATAAAAAAAAATAATTATATGCTTACCTATACTTACGTTGTAATGGCATGCGTTGTAATAGCATCTGCCTTGTAATGCCATGCGTTGTAAAAACATGCGATGTAATGGAACCAGCGTTGTAAAAGTTGCGTTGTAACAGAAGTCCGTTGTAAAAGTTGCGATGTAACGGTGCAATACCCTGAGATATACATGAATGCTCTGCAGCAATGGCACTCACATCGGTCTATGCTGAGATATACATGAATGCTCTGCAGTGATGTCACTCACATAGGTCTATGCTGAGATATACATGAATGCTCTGCGGCAATGGCACTCACATAGGTCTATGCTGAGATATACATGAATGATCTGCGGTAATGGCACTCACATAGGTCTATGCTGAGATATACATGAATGCTCTGCGGTAATGGCACTCACATAGGTCTATGCTGAGATATACATGAATGCTCTGCGGTAATGGCACTCACATAGGTCTATGCTGAGATATACATGAATGCTCTGCGGTAACGGCACTCACATAGGTCTATGCTGAGATATACATGAATGCTCTGCGGCAATGGCACTCACATAGGTCTATGCAGAGATATACATGAATGCTCTGCGGTAATGGCACTCACATAGGTCTATGCTGAGATATACATGAATGACCTGCGGTAATGGCACTCACATAGGTCTATGCTGAGATATACATGAATGCTCTGCGGTAACGGCACTCACATAGGTCTATGCTGAGATATACATGAATGCTCTGCGGCAATGGCACTCACATAGGTCTATGCAGAGATATACATGAATGCTCTGCGGTAATGGCGCTCACATAGGTCTATGCTGAGATATACATGAATGCTCTGCGGTAATGGCGCTCACATAGGTCTATTCTGAGATATACATGAATGCTCTGCAGCAATGGTACTCACATCGGTCTATGCTGAGATATACATGAATGCTCTGCAGTGATGGCACTCACACAGGTCTATGCTGAGATATACATGAATGCTCTGCGGTAATGGCACTCACATAGGTCTATGCTGAGATATACATGAATGCTCTGCAGCAATGGCACTCACATAGGTCTATGCTGAGATATACTTGAATGCTCTGCAGTAATGGCACTCACATAGGTCTATGCTGAGATATACATGAATGCTCTGCGGTAATGGCACTCACATAGGTCTATGCTGAGATATACATGAATGCTCTGCAGCAATGGCACTCACATAGGTCTATGCTGAGATATACATGAATGCTCTGCAGTGATGGCACTCACATAGGTCTACGCTGAGATATACATGAATGCTCTGCGGTAATGGCACTCACATAGGTCTATGCTGAGATATACATGAATGCTCTGCAGCAATGGCACTCACATAGGTCTATGCTGAGATATGAATGTATGACGATACAATGCGTTATTTTACAACGCAGACCGTTACATCGCAATTTTTACAACGCAGGGTCCATTACAATGCATGCCTTTACAACGCATGTCATTACATAGCAGATACTATTACAACGCATGCCATTACAACATAAGTATAGGTAAGTATATCTTTTTAAAAAAATGTAATTAAGTTAATTTAATTAATTTAATTTAATTAATTTAATTTAATTAATTTAGAAATAGTAATTAATTTAATTTAATAAATTTAATTCTTTTAATATAATATAAATAAATTATAAAATAGTAATTAATTTAAGTTAATTAATTTAATTTAAATAGTAAAATGTAATTAATTTTAAAATTGTAATTAAATTAAATTAATTAAATAATTAAATTAATTTAATTTAATTAAATTAAAAAAGGAATTAATATACTTTAATTAATTTAATGTAATTTAATTAATTTAATTTAATTAATTTAAAATTTTTACTTAATTTAATTTAATTAATGTAATTTTAGTTAATTTTTAAATTGTAAATAATATAATTTAATTAATTTAATTTAATTTAATTATTTAATTATTTTAATTTATTTAAAGTCATTATTTTAAAAAAAAACTGAACACTAAAAATACCCCTGTACCCCAAAACCCAAACCCAGCCCTAAAACCTAAAAATACCCCTGTACCCCCAAACCCAAACCCAGCCCTAAAACCTAAAAATACCCCTGTACCCCAAAACCCAAATCCCGCCCTGAAACCTAAAAATACCCTATACCTCAAAACCCAAACCCAGCCCTAAAACCTAAAAATATCCCTGTACCCCAAAACCCAAACCCAACCCTAAAACCTAAAAATACCTCTGTACCCCAAAACCCAAACCCAGCCCTAAAACCTAAAAATACCCCTATACCCCAAAACCCAAACCCAGCCCTAAAACCTAAAAAGACCCCTGTACCCCAAAACCCAAACCCAGCCCTAAAACCTAAAAATACCCCTATACCCCAAAACCCAAACCCAGCCCTAAAACCTAAAAATACCCTATACCGCAAAACCCAAACCCAGCCCTAAAACCTAAAAATACCCCTGTACCCCTGTACCCCAAAACCCAAACCCAGCCCTAAAAACTAAAAATACCCCTATACCCCAAAACCCAAACCCAGCCCTAAAACCTAAAAATACCCCTGCACCCCAAAACCCAAACCCAGCCCTAAAACCTAAAAATACCCCTATACCCCAAAACCCAAACCCAGCCCTAAAACCTAAAAATACCCCTGTACCCCAAAACCCAAACCCAGCCCTAAAACCTAAAAATACCCCAAAACATATACCTCAGTACTCCAAAACATATAATCCTATACTCACTTATTTTTAAAATTACTTAAATTAATATATTTAATTTATAATATAAAAAACAAATAAATATAATTATTTATAATTAATAATAATTAAATTAATTAAATAATATTAAATAAAAAAAAAAAATTATATGCTTACCTATACTTACGTTGTAATGGCATGCGTTGTAATAGCATCTGCTATGTAATGCCATGCGTTGTAAAAACATGCGATGTAATGGAACCAGCGTTGTAAAAGTTGCGTTGTAACAGAAGTCCGTTGTAAAAGTTGCGATGTAAAGGTGCAATACCCTGAGATATACATGAATGCTCTGCAGCAATGGCACTCACATAGGTCTATGCTGAGATATACATGAATGCTCTCCAGCAATGGCACTCACATAGGTCTATGCTGAGATATACATGAATGCTCTGCGGTAATGGCACTCACATAGGTCTATGCTGAGATATACATGAATGCTCTGCGGTAATGGCACTCACATAGGTCTATGCGGAGATATACATGAATGCTCTGCAGCAATGGCACTCACATAGGTCTATGCTGAGATATACATGAATGCTCTGCGGCAATGGCACTCACATAGGTCTATGCGGAGATATACATGAATGCTGAGATATACATGAATGCTCTGCAGTAATGGCACTCAAATAGGTCTATGCTGAGATATACATGAATGCTCTGCGGTAATGGCACTCACATAGGTCTATGCTGAGATATACATGAATGCTCTGCGGTAATGGCACTCACATAGGTCTATGCGGAGATATACATGAATGCTCTGCGGTAATGGCACTCACATAGGTCTATGCGGAGATATACATGAATGCTCTGCAGTAAAGGCACTCACATAGGTCTATGCTGAGATATACATGAATGCTCTGCAGCAATGGCACTCACATAGGTCAATGCTGAGATATACATGAATGCTCTACAGCAATGGCACTCACATAGGTCTATGCTGAGACATACATGAATGCTCTGCAGCAATGGCACTCACATAGGTCGATGCTGAGATATACATGAATGCTCTGCAGCAATGGCACTCACATAGGTCTATGCAGAGATATACATGAATGCTCTGCGGTAATGGCACTCACATAGGTCTATGCTGAGATACACATGAATGCTCTGCAGCAATGGCACTCACATAGGTCTATGCGGAGATATACATGAATGCTCTGCGGTAATGGCACTCACATAGGTCTATGCTGAGATATACATGAATGCTCTGCAGCAATGGAACTCACATAGGTCTATGCGGAGATATACATGAATGCTCTGCGGTAATGGCACTCACATAGGTCTATGTGGAGATATACACGAATGCTCTGCGGTAATGGCACTCTATGCTGAGATATGCTTGAATGCTCTGCGGTAATGGCACTCACATAGGTCTATGTTGAGATATGCATGAATGTTCTGCGGTAATGGCACTCACATAGGTCTATGCTGAGATATACATGAATGCTCTGCGGCAATGGCACTCACACAGGTCTATGCTGAGATATACGTCAATGCTCTGCGGTAATGGCACTCACACAGGTCTATGCTGAGATATACATGAATGCTCTGCGGTAATGGCACTCTATGCTGAGATAGACATGAATGCTCTGCGGTAATGGCACTCACACAGAACTATGCTGAGATATACACGAATGCTCTGCGGTAATGGCACTCACATAGGTCTATGCTGAGATATACATGAATGCTCTGCAGTAATGGCACTCACATAGGTCTATGCTGAGATATGCATGAATGTTCTGCGGTAATGGCACTCACATAGGTCTATGCTGAGATATACATGAATGCTCTGCGGTAATGGCACTCACATAGGTCTATGCTGAGATAGACATGAATGCTCTGCGGTAATGGCACTCACACAGGTCTATGCTGAGATATACACGAATGCTCTGCGGTAATGGCACTCTATGCTGAGATATACATGAATGCTCTGCAGTAATGGCACTCACATAGGTCTATGCTGAGATATACATGAATTCTCTGCGGTAATGGCACTCACATAGGTCTATGCTGAGATATACATGAATTCTCTGCGGTAATGGCACTCACATAGGTCTATGCTGAGATATACATGAATGATCTGCGGTAATGGCACTCACATAGGTCTATGCTGAGATATACATGAATGCTCTGCGGTAATGGCACTCACATAGGTCTATGCTGAGATATACATGAATGCTCTGTGGTAATGGCACTCACATAGGTCTAAGCTGAGATATACATGAATTCTCTGCGGTAATGGCACTCACATAGGTCTATGCTGAGATATACATGAATGATCTGCGGTAATGGCACTCACATAGGTCTATGCTGAGATATACATGAATGCTCTGTGGTAATGGCACTCACATCGGTCTATGCTGAGATATACATGAATGCTCTGCGGCAATGGCACTCACACAGGTCTATGCTGAGATATACGTCAATGCTCTGCGGTAATGGCACTCACACAGGTCTATGCTGAGATATACATGAATGCTCTGCGGTAATGGCACTCTATGCTGAGATAGACATGAATGCTCTGCGGTAATGGCACTCACACAGAACTATGCTGAGATATACACGAATGCTCTGCGGTAATGGCACTCATATAGGTCTATGCTGAGATATACATGAATGCTCTGCAGTAATGGCACTCACATAGGTCTATGCTGAGATATACATGAATGCTCTGCAGTAATGGCACTCACATAGGTCTATGCTGAGATATGCATGAATGTTCTGCGGTAATGGCACTCACATAGGTCTATGCTGAGATATACATGAATGCTCTGCGGTAATGGCACTCACATAGGTCTATGCTGAGATAGACATGAATGCTCTGCGGTAATGGCACTCACACAGGTCTATGCTGAGATATACACGAATGCTCTGCGGTAATGGCACTCTATGCTGAGATATACATGAATGCTCTGCAGTAATGGCACTCACATAGGTCTATGCTGAGATATACATGAATTCTCTGCGGTAATGGCACTCACATAGGTCTATGCTGAGATATACATGAATTCTCTGCGGTAATGGCACTCACATAGGTCTATGCTGAGATATACATGAATGATCTGCGGTAATGGCACTCACATAGGTCTATGCTGAGATATACATGAATGCTCTGCGGTAATGGCACTCACATAGGTCTATGCTGAGATATACATGAATGCTCTGTGGTAATGGCACTCACATAGGTCTAAGCTGAGATATACATGAATTATCTGCGGTAATGGCACTCACATAGGTCTATGCTGAGATATACATGAATTATCTGCGGTAATGGCACTCACATAGGTCTATGCTGAGATATACATGAATGATCTGCGGTAATGGCACTCACATAGGTCTATGCTGAGATATACATGAATGCTCTGCGGCAATGGCACTCACACAGGTCTATGCTGAGATATACATGAATGATCTGCGGTAATGGCACTCACATAGGTCTATGCTGAGATATACATGAATGCTCTGCGGTAATGGCCCTCACATAGGTCTATGCTGAGATATACGTCAATGCTCTGCGGTAATGGCACTCACATAGGTCTATGCTGAGATATACATGAATGCTCTGCGGTAACGGCACTCACATAGGTCTATGCTGAGATATACATGAATGCTCTGCGGCAATGGCACTCACATAGGTCTATGCAGAGATATACATGAATGCTCTGCGGTAATGGCACTCACATAGGTCTATGCTGAGATATACATGAATGACCTGCGGTAATGGCACTCACATAGGTCTATGCGGAGATATACATGAATGCTCTGCGGTAATGGCGCTCACATAGGTCTATTCTGAGATATACATGAATGCTCTGCGGCAATGGCACTCACATAGGTCTATTCTGAGATATACATGAATGCTCTGCAGCAATGGCACTCACATCGGTCTATGCTGAGATATACATGAATGCTCTGCGGCAATGGCACTCACATAGGTCTATGCTGAGATATACATGAATGATCTGCGGTAATGGCGCTCACATAGGTCTATTCTGAGATATACATGAATGCTCTGCGGTAATGGCGCTCACATAGGTCTATGCTGAGATATACATGAATGCTCTGCGGCAATGGCACTCATATAGGTCTATGCTGAGATATACATGAATGCTCTGCAGCAATGGCACTCACATAGGTCTATGCTGAGATATACATGAATGCTCTGCGGTAATGGCACTCACATAGGTCTATGCTGAGATATACATGAATGCTCTGCAGCAATGGCACTCACATAGGTCTATGCTGAGATATACATGAATGCTCTGCGGTAATGGCACTCACACAGGTGTATGCTGAGATATACATGAATGCTCTGCGGCAATGGCACTCACATAGGTCTATGCTGAGATATACATGAATGCTCTGCAGTAATGGCACTCACATAGGTCTATGCTGAGATATACATGAATGCTCTGCAGTGATGGCACTCACATGACCCTCTCCTTCAACAGCAGATGATAGTAAGTGCTGCAGCTCCCTGTCTGTCTCGGTCTGTCTGCTATGTCCTGACTCCAGTCATCCGCTCCATGTTTTGTGTAGCTATGCCCCAAACCCTTTTTCCCCTCTGGCTCCCTCCTCGCTCTGTCCTGCTCTGAAACTGAGAAGCTTGGTGCCAGCTAATCAAGGTTTTTGCAAAATAAACATCTCTCTCACCCCAGATCCCTTTCGTTTAGCTACTTGGCACAACATTTCAAATGTTGCTTTACGCCTGTTATTTTCAATATACTTTCCGGCAGCCGTGCCCCTCTCTCAGGGACCTTTGCACGGTTTCCGCTTACTTTGAGACTTCTGAGTGGAAGGTTGGCACTGGAATACCTCAAGTGCATGCTCCCCTGCTTTGCCACACCCCCTCCTACCACTCCTACCTGGAGTTGACTCTTCCTCCCTCCCAGTTCAAGCTTAAGTCCCCCGGCTTTGCTACAAGTTTCTTCAAGCCATGTTCACGGTCCTATGTCGCGATGTTTGCCGCTCGTTTGTAATGCTTGGTTTCTCTTCGATCTTTGCCATCCTTGTGTTTCATGGGTCCTCTACATGTTCTTTGTGCATTCTATCCCATCAATACCTTCGGCCTTGGAAGCTGAAACCGAGAAATCAATGGACTCACAATTCCTGTTGACACAAGTTAGTCAGCAGTCCTGTTTTGCGCTAAAAGGTAGAGAGCAGCGACACCAGAGTTTTGCCGCTGGCACCGACTGGCTTGTCTATGTGAAGTCTAAAGAAGTGGTGGAAGGTGCACAGCGTAAAATTATGACTAGCAGAATTTCTTAAGTGTCTCTCAAAGGTTGAGGGTGCTGCCTGGGTGGCATCGCTTGTCGTCGGCGACCTACAGTAGATATACACAAAGTTGTGCTTCCCATGGATGTTAGAAGCATCCCCTGGCGCTCCACTCATTCATCTCCTGACATTTCAGGATTCCATATTAATCACAATTGTTTGAATTCATGAGTTTCTTTTATTCATATTGTGTTTCTTTTCATGATTTATATTCAATTCAATTGCGTGCCCTTGCTGTAGGAGGAGCGGCGCGGTGTGTGCTACCTGTTACCCGGGCTGCGCCGCTGCCCCTCCCTCCACACCCATCGGTGACTCTTCAGGACTGAGCGGCCCCCAGCCTTTGGTCCCCGATGAAGGGCACTAATGCCCGAAATGGATTGGACTATCATACGTTGGTTTATATGAAGAATAATTGAATTGAATATAAATCATGAAAAGAAACACAATATGAATAAAAGAAACTCATGAATTCAAACAATTGTGATTAATATGGAATCCTGAAATGTCAGGAGATGAATGAGTGGAGCGCCAGGGGATGCTTCTAACATCCATTGGAAGCACAACTTTGTCTATGTGAAGGCCACACCATGGTTCTTGGAAGGAAGGTTTGTCTGCCCTTATCCTACACTTCGATATCATGGCATGCCCTCACCACATACACTGCATACACTCACCTTTCACATTTCTCTTCACACCCATAGAGTAGCAGTTATTGCAAGCAGGCAACCAAAATCTGGCTTGGGAACCCATTGATGCATTCATGTATGCGCAAAAATGAAACCGTCTGTGCCTGTGGTGGCATCTAACTTGACTTACCAAAACCTGTGCAGGCGCATGTGCATGTGAACCTCCTGTTGCTCGCGCGCGCAGTGGGGCCTAAATCCCATAATGCATCTGTTTTGGACCATTGATCAACTTTGCTGTGTTTCCACAGGGGACGCTCCTGAGAAAGCACGGTAAGGGAGTAGAGAAGGTAATTGGTCTCCTGAGGGTTTGTGCTTTTCTTTTTTTCTTTTTTTTAAATCATGTTTCCTGGAGCATTGGAGCCGGGGTGGGAGGAAGAGGTGGAAAGCCAGCACAGTCAGCCTCGTGGGAGGAGGCACCCTGGGCTGAGGGGTTTATGAAGGAGAGCAGCAGTGGAGCTGGGCTGGGAGGAAGAGGTGGAAAGCCAGCACAGTCAGCCTCGTGGGAGGAGGCACCCTGGGCTGAGGGGTTTATGAAGGAGAGCAGCAGTGGAGCTGGGCTGGGAGGAAGAGGTGGAAAGCCAGCACAGTCAGCCTGGTGGGAGGAGGCACCCTGGGCTGAGGGGTTTATGAAGGAGAGCAGCAGTGGAGCTGGGCTGGGAGGAAGAGGTGGAAAGCCAGCACAGTCAGCCTCGTGGGAGGACCGCACCCTGGGCTGAGGGGTTTATGAAGGAGAGCAGCAGTGGAGCTGGGCTGGGAGGAAGAGGTGGAAAGCCAGCACAGTCAGCCTCGTGGGAGGACCGCACCCTGGGCTGAGGGGTTTATGAAGGAGAGCAGCAGTGGAGCTGGGCTGGGAGGAAGAGGTGGAAAGCCAGCACAGTCAGCCTCGTGGGAGGAGGCACCCTGGGCTGAGGGGTTTATGAAGGAGAGCAGCAGTGGAGCTGGGCTGGGAGGAATAGGTGGAAAGCCAGCACAGTCAGCCTCGTGGGAGGAGGCACCCTGGGCTGAGGGGTTTATGAAGGAGAGCAGCAGTGGAGCTGGGCTGGGCGGAAGAGGTGGAAAGCCAGCACAGTCAGCCTGGTGGGAGGAGGCACCCTGGGATGAGGGGTTTATGAAGGAGAGCAGCAGTGGAGCTGGGCTGGGAGGAAGAGGTGGAAAGCCAGCACAGTCAGCCTTGTGGGAGGAGGCACCCTGGGCTGAGGGGTTTATGAAGGAGAGCAGCAGTGGAGCTGGGCTGGGAGGAAGAGGTGGAAAGCCAGCACAGTCAGCCTGGTGGGAGGAGGCACCCTGGGATGAGGGGTTTATGAAGGAGAGCAGCAGTGGAGCTGGGCTGGGAGGAAGAGGTGGAAAGCCAGCACAGTCAGCCTCGTGGGAGGAGGCACCCTGGGCTTAGGGGTTTATGAAGGAGAGCAGCAGTGGAGCTGGGCTGGGAGGAAGAGGTGGAAAGCCAGCACAGTCAGCCTGGTGGGAGGACCGCACCCTGGGCTGAGGGGTTTATGAAGGAGAGCAGCAGTGGAGCTGGGCTGGGAGGAAGAGGTGGAAAGCCAGCACAGTAAGCATGGTGGTAGGAGGCACCCTGGGCTGAGGGGTTTATGAAGGAGAGCAGCAGTGGAGCTGGGCTGGGTGGAAGAGGTGGAAAGCCAGCACAGTCAGCCTGGTGGGAGGAGGCACCCTGGGCTGAGGGGTTTATGAAGGAGAGCAGCAGTGGAGCTGGGCTGGGAGGAAGAGGTGGAAAGCCAGCACAGTCAGCCTCGTGGGAGGAGGCACCCTGGGCTGAGGGGTTTATGAAGGAGAGCAGCAGTGGAGCTGGGCTGGGAGGAAGAGGTGGAAAGCCAGCACAGTCAGCCTGGTTGGAGGACCGCACCCTGGGCTGAGGGGTTTATGAAGGAGAGCAGCAGTGGAGCTGGGCTGGGAGGAAGAGGTGGAAAGCCAGCACAGTCAGCCTCGTGGGAGGAGGCACCCTGGGCTGAGGGGTTTATGAAGGAGAGCAGCAGTGGAGCTGGGCTGGGAGGAAGAGGTGGAAAGCCAGCACAGTCAGCCTGGTGGGAGGACCGCACCCTGGGCTGAGGGGTTTATGAAGGAGAGCAGCAGTGGAGCTGGGCTGGGAGGAAGAGGTGGAAAGCCAGCACAGTCAGCATGGTGGTAGGAGGCACCCTGGGCTGAGGGGTTTATGAAGGAGAGCAGCAGTGGAGCTGTGCTGGGAGGAAGAGGTGGAAAGCAAGCACAGTCAGCCTCGTGGGAGGAGGCACCCTGGGCTGAGGGGTTTATGAAGGAGAGCAGCAGTGGAGCTGGGCTGGGAGGAAGAGGTGGAAAGCCGGCACAGTCAGCCTCGTGGGAGGAGGCACCCTGGGCTGAGGGGTTTATGAAGGAGAGCAGCAGTGGAGCTGGGCTGGGAGGAAGAGGTGGAAAGCCGGCACAGTCAGCCTGGTGGGAGGAGGCACCCTGGGCTGAGGGGTTTATGAAGGAGAGCAGCAGTGGAGCTGGGCTGGGCGGAAGAGGTGGAAAGCCAGCACAGTCAGCATGGTGGGAGGAGGCACCCTGGGCTGAGGGGTTTATGAAGGAGAGCAGCAGTGGAGCTGGGCTGGGAGGAAGAGGTGGAAAGCCAGCACAGTCAGCCTGGTGGGAGGAGGCACCCTGGGCTGAGGGGTTTATGAAGGAGAGCAGCAGTGGAGCTGGGCTGGGAGGAAGAGGTGGAAAGCCAGCACAGTCAGCCTCGTGGGAGGAGGCACCCTTGGCTGAGGGGTTTATGAAGGAGAGCAGCAGTGGAGCTGGGCTGGGAGGAAGAGGTGGAAAGCCAGCACAGTCAGCCTCGTGGGAGGAGGCACCCTGGGCTGAGGGGTTTATGAAGGAGAGCAGCAGTGGAGCTGGGCTGGGAGGAAGAGGTGGAAAGCCAGCACAGTCAGCATGGTGGGAGGAGGCACCCTGGGCTGAAGGGTTTATGAAGGAGAGCAGCAGTGGAGCTGGGCTGGGAGGAAGAGGTGGAAAGCCAGCACAGTCAGCCTGGTGGGAGGACCGCACCCTGGGCTGAGGGGTTTATGAAGGAGAGCAGCAGTGGAGCTGGGCTGGGAGGAAGAGGTGGAAAGCCAGCACAGTCAGCCTCGTGGGAGGAGGCACCCTGGGCTGAGGGGTTTATGAAGGAGAGCAGCAGTGGAGCTGGGCTGGGAGGAAGAGGTGGAAAGCCAGCACAGTCAGCCTCGTGGGAGGAGGCACCCTGGGCTGAGGGGTTTATGAAGGAGAGCAGCAGTGGAGCTGGGCTGGGAGGAAGAGGTGGAAAGCCAGCACAGTCAGCCTCGTGGGAGGAGGAACCCTGGGCTGAGGGGTTTATGAAGGAGAGCAGCAGTGGAGCTGGGCTGGGACGAAGAGGTGGAAAGCCAGCACAGTCAGCCTGGTGGGAGGAGGCACCCTGGGCTGAGGGGTTTATGAAGGAGAGCAGCAGTGGAGCTGGGCTGGGAGGAAGAGGTGGAAAGCCAGCACAGTCAGCTTTGTGGGAGGAGGCACCCTGGGCTGAGGGGTTTATGAAGGAGAGCAGCAGTGGAGCTGGGCTGGGAGGAAGAGGTGGAAAGCCAGCACAGTCAGCCTGGTGGGAGGACCGCACCCTGGGCTGAGGGGTTTATGAAGGAGAGCAGCAGTAGGGCTGGGCTGGGAGGAAGAGGTGGAAAGCCAGCACAGTCAGCCTGGTGGGAGGACCGCACCCTGGGCTGAGGGGTTTATGAAGGAGAGCAGCAGTGGAGCTGGGCTGGGAGGAAGAGGTGGAAAGCCAGCACAGTCAGCCTCGTGGGAGGACCGCACCCTGGGCTGAGGGGTTTATGAAGGAGAGCAGCAGTGGAGCAGGGCTGGGAGGAAGAGGTGGAAAGCCAGCACAGTCAGCCTCGTGGGAGGACCGCACCCTGGGCTGAGGGGTTTATGAAGGAGAGCAGCAGTGGAGCTGGGCTGGGAGGAAGAGGTGGAAAGCCAGCACAGTCAGCCTTGTGGGAGGAGGCACCCTGGGCTGAGGGGTTTATGAAGGAGAGCAGCAGTGGAGCTGGGCTGGGAGGAAGAGGTGGAAAGCCAGCACAGTCAGCCTGGTGGGAGGACCGCACCCTGGGCTGAGGGGTTTATGAAGGAGAGCAGCAGTGGAGCTGGGCTGGGAGGAAGAGGTGGAAAGCCAGCACAGTCAGCCTGGTGGGAGGACCGCACCCTGGGCTGAGGGGTTTATGAAGGAGATCAGCAGTGGAGCTGGGCTGGGAGGAAGAGGTGGAAAGCCAGCACAGTCAGCCTGGTGGGAGGAGGCACCCTGGGCTGAGGGGTTTATGAAGGAGAGCAGCAGTGGAGCTGGGCTGGGAGGAAGAGGTGGAAAGCCAGCACAGTCAGCCTCGTGGGAGAAGGCACCCTGGGATGAGGGGTTTATGAAGGAGAGCAGCAGTGGAGCTGGGCTGGGAGGAAGAGGTGGAAAGCCAGCACAGTCAGCCTGGTGGGAGGAGGCACCCTGGGCTGAGGGGTTTATGAAGGAGAGCAGCAGTGGAGCTGGGCTGGGAGGAAGAGGTGGAAAGCCAGCACAGTCAGCCTCGTGGGAGAAGGCACCCTGGGATGAGGGGTTTATGAAGGAGACCAGCAGTGGAGCTGGGCTGGGAGGAAGAGGTGGAAAGCCAGCACAGTCAGCCTCGTGGGAGGAGGCACCCTGGGCTGAGGGGTTTATGAAGGAGAGCAGCAGTGGAGCTGGGCTGGGCGGAAGAGGTGGAAAGCCAGCACAGTCAGCCTGGTGGGAGGACCGCACCCTGGGCTGAGGGGTTCATGAAGGAGAGCAGCAGTGGAGCTGGGCTGGGAGGAAGAGGTGGAAAGCCAGCACAGTCAGCCTGGTGGGAGGAGGCACCCTGGGCTGAGGGGTTTATGAAGGAGAGCAGCAGTGGAGCTGGGCTGGGAGGAAGAGGTGGAAAGCCAGCACAGTCAGCCTGGTGGGAGGAGGCACCCTGGGCTGAGGGGTTTATGAAGGAGAGCAGCAGTGGAGCTGGGCTGGGAGGAAGAGGTGGAAAGCAAGCACAGTCAGCCTCGTGGGAGGAGGCACCCTGGGCTGAGGGGTTTATGAAGGAGAGCAGCAGTGGAGCTGGGCTGGGAGGAAGAGGTGGAAAGCCAGCACAGTCAGCCTGGTGGGAGGAGGCACCCTGGGCTGAGGGGTTTATGAAGGAGAGCAGCAGTGGAGGGATATGTGCCCGAGGGAAGGCAGTGCCATATGTGAAGGGCAGCACATGTTAGAAAATAGTGTGTGTGTAAATGTTTACTTTGCGTTAGGTATTGACAAACTACCCCAATATGGCAACCTCAAAGCGATTACAGAACGCAGCGCTGTTAAAAAAAAAGGCATCTGGAATTCAGCATTGCTAAAGAGGAGTGTAGGGAGGTGTCAGGATTGGGATGTGCTATGCGCGGAAACAGTACTTGGGTGAGAAGCATAAAGCAGCACCAGGGGAGGAGTCAATACCAAGGACAGCACCACTGTCAGAGGAGAGGGGGGTGAGAACATGTCACTCTGGGTAGGTGCGATGATGGCGTTTTCAAGAATTTTGAGTGATGTTTGATGAGGGAAAGCAGAACTGTGAGAGGGGTCTGCGAAGTGAGGGGTAACATGGTTAAAGAGAAGTGGAAAGTTAAATCAGAACTTGGTTCCAGACTTGTGAGTGAAGAAAACTCTTTGGTGAGGGGTGAGAATGAAACTAAGCGCTACAGGACTGGTCTGGGCACCACTGACTGCGAGCAGTGTTGCAGAAGTACTGTGGAAGAACAGGAGGCTGTTATGGGAGACATTCCTCTGATAATGGTTGTGGTGGCGACAACAGTAGATGTGTGTAAGTAGACAGCAGCATCGCTGGGGGGTGCGAGGGTGAGATAGAAGTAGACAAAACAATGGTTGATCTAGTCACGCATTTGCCTGGTGCAAATCAAACATTGGAAATAGATACTATTCTATCACAAAGATATCTACACAGTTGCCCAAACTTCCTAGTGTGCATCTGTATCTGGCAGCCCGATCAAGATATCAAAGTGCAAACCTTAGGCACACAGGAGGAAATCTCTAAACAGAGAAGAGCAGAGTAGTGTGGCTCACTGGTTAGAGGCGGCAGACCCGAGAGCAGAGGACGGCCCGGGACCAGGGTTCGATTCCCGGCGCGACAGGTTTCTGGACCAGGGTCAGCGGACTCGATAATTCTCTCGCCTCGGTGCCCACTCTGATCAGCGATCACACTCGGCAACTCTGGGCATTAGCTTGCCTCATCTTCACTAACGGCCCCACCAGACCGCCGGGGATGCCTGGTCTCACCCTGGAGATACCCATTAAGGGACCATCTCTCAGGGAAGCCAGGAAGGGTTTCGCAGCGGTCGAAGCGCCTTGGGACCCTACGGGTAAGTAGTGCGCTATATAAATTCCAATACATTTACATTTACATACTAGAGTACAAAGAGCTCTTAGAAGCAACTCCTGTGATGCAGCTTCGAAGTAATTAAGGGGGGGGTAGGTGGGGAGAACCGCAGTTGAATCTGCAGGGTAGAAATAAGCGGTGGGTAAAGTTCTACAGCAAAATGAGTAATTGCCCCAAGAGACATTTTGCTCACTAAATCAATTTTAGTCTGGACTGTTCCCATGAGGCACAGGGTCAAGACTGATTTGCATATGGCTGTGTCCAAACTGGGCTGGCTTAGTGGGCAAAAGAACGATGGATTCAACCCAGATCTCATGACTAGGAGAGAATGTTTGAATCATTCAGCATTCCGTCCATCATTTGTTGCACTTACACTAAATAAATTTAGTATTTTTTTACAAATATGTTCAGAATTCATGAATTCTGCACAATTTCGGAATGTTCGCGGAATGATTTTGTCCGATGCCAGCCAGGGCACCCTGAGGACCAGACCAACATGCTCCTCAAGCCCAGTACATTTGGGAAAGCTGTGAAGGACCTTGTATCTTCTTTTGCCTTGGACCATGAGTTGTAATGGGGAAGTGACTGGATGTATGTATGTGGTCACAGAGGATATGTGTGATGTGAGAATGATGACTGGAAACAGGATCCTGGTGAAGAGGGCTGGCACTAGAGGAACCAACACACTGGAGAGCAGCAGGGAAAAAGTGAACAGGAAGGGCCAATGCACCAACGAGAACACTTGCATTCTGCAGCCAAGTGCTAGCTGCCTGGGTGCTGAAAAGGGCAGGATTGTTAGGCACAGCCGAGGCACTTTGTGCAGTGGGAGGGGGCACACAAAAAGCACTGGTGCCCACCACCTGTAAGGACAAGAGGTCTAGATGTTTGTAACAAGTTTGATTCAACCGCCAACTTACTGCTTATTGGAGGAATGTTGGAAAAGAGAGGCGTATTGAGTTCGCCGTTCGGTCTGGCTTCTAAATGGCTTAAGGTGTGGCCTGCTCTAGTCCTCATTGGTTTCCTTATATTTGGCATGACTAAGGGCTGTATGTGTCAGGGCTTCTAACTGTAGCTCACTCATTCAGCGTCCTTTTGTACTTGTATAGCGCACTTATACCCTGAGGCGTCTTGGCGCTGTATGCATACCGCTGTGGAACCCTTCCTGGCTTTTCCCTGTGAAATGCCCACTCCTGGGGACCCCCAAGGTGAAGCCAGGCATCCCAGCAATGTTGGGGCCGTTGTGGAGATTAAGCAAGCTATTGCCCAGAGTCACAGAGTGGGACCCATGATTGGAATAGGCACGAGGCGAGAATTATCCGGTCCGCGGAAATTGAGCCCAAGACCCACTGAGGCGGTAATTGAACCCTGGTCCCGGGCCAGACCTCTGCATCAGGGTCTGCCGCTCTAACCATAGGCATGTCCCTGGGTGATTTTGCACTAATTGTAGCGCCTGTCGGGTATCTGCATTAGATCCCCATCATTTCAAGAGGTGGACCCTGCAAGTGGCAATGAGATACCATGTGTTACGGAAGACAAATGCACATTGTGGTCTCCAGGTGCCCGTAAGGTGGCACCTCTCATGAAGCATGCATAAAGTCATTGAGTCCGAGACCATCAGTGTCATTTTGACGCCCCATTACAGTGCTTAGGAACCATTTGGGCCAATGTGTACTTACAAGTGTTACTCCTCTCTCAACCCTGTTCCAAGCCACTACAGAGAGCTAGAGCTTGCTCCAAGTACAATAATTGAGGATGGGTGGAGTTAACAGGGCTTTAAGTGGGCCCGGTCTGAGCACCAGCATTTTCTTTTTATTGGGACCTCGAAAAGGGTCTCTATAAGGCTCTGTTTTGTACCCTGGCATAGGCGGTCCGTTTTTTTTCCTAGGCTGCAGTGACAGCAGGCACGTCGATGTGCGTGTGCTCACACTGCTCTTCTCACTAATGGAGAAGTTACGGCATAACGTCATGCCAGGTGAGGGTTGTAAAAGGGAAATCCTTTATAGGAAGTCATTTTTTTCTCTCTGGATTTCCCTTCTCTTTTAGAAACTCAGGAGCAGCAATATTGTTGTGGTGTCACCAGGGCTTTAAGTGGAAACTTTTTCAATATAGTATACAACAAGCCATAGTTGCTGCTTATTAATCTTATACAACAAACAACCATTGACAAAGCCAATAGCCCTGCCTTGTTATAGGTATAATGTTACTAGTTGTATCATATATCTGGATGCAATGACAGAAACAGCAAATGTATTCATTTTATTTAATTTGATGCGTTTTTATATAGCGTGGACTTTACCCGAAGGTGTCAGAGCGCTTCACAATATAAGCGGGGCGGCGCACTATGCTGAGCACAGATTATGTGTTTTTAAGCCGTGCCCTTAATTACATTGGCCACACCCCTTTGAGAGACCCCACAGTTTTTTCATCCCACGTTAAGCCCAGGGAGTTAACATGGAACTGGTGGATGTAGGCCATGTGGGTGTCATTTGAGCTTGGAACAGAGGGCCCAACCTCAGTGCTCCCTTTAAGCCGAGGGTGTGCCCCCTGGTGACGGTCCTGCAGCGGCTGCTGACGTTTAGTGCGTGACTTGAATCAACAAGACTTGAATCTGTGAATTTAGTGGACGTAAAGTTGACGAGGACGACATCTCATCCACGGGAGCTTGCTGCAGCACACCTACTTGCTGCTAAGAAGACGGATCACCTTGCCGCGCAAGACAAGCGCTGCTCTTGTCTTGCGAGAGTGCACGGGTCACCTGCAGCCTTCCGTTTCCGGTCGGCTGTCATGGCCTCCATGTTTGCAGAGCTTTACAAGGCGCAGGGCTTTGCAACGCAAAATGAGAAATTTCCTAGTTATCACAAAAAAAGTTTCAATTCTATTAAGGACGCAGAGGCAAGGATTACGCATAGCCTTATTCCATTTATTAGACAGCAAGTTTGAAGAAACAGAAAAACACAGACTGCAAACTACATATCCCATGAGGCATGGCAGTAACTATAGTAACCAGTACACCAATCACAGTCCATCCTAAAATGTATAACAGCTCCCGCGCCGAAGTCCGTCCTCGTTAATCGCTGCAGGAAGTTAAGTCATCCCCATGTTAATCCGTCTTCTGATCGGAACCTAGGAGAATAGAAAACGTTACAATCTCTTGACCATGGAAACTCAGAACGCAAGAAAAAGATCCACATAAATAAGAAAAAATGCAAATGCAAGCATTATCAGTAGCATCAACATAATCCAAAATACTGTGCAAGATACATAACAAATCAATGCACAAGACCATAAATATACACAAAGAACATTACTTTCCTGAAATGTGGAAAGAATGACCTCCAGCAAGACCTCCAAGCATAAGGGAGGGAGGCTAGAAAAGCCAGGCGGGGATAATCATCACCTCCGCATCCTTAATAGAATTGAAACTTTCCTTTGTATAACTAGGAAATTTCTCATTCTATGTCAGGAAGCGGAGGCGAGGATTATGCAAGTTCAAAGCTTACTCACCACCAGCGCAGCGGCTTCATGAAGTGGTTTAAAATAAAACGTTTTAAAAGTAGATTCCGAAGACCAATCAGCCGCATTCATAATGTCCTCCAATCTGCCACCTACCTGGACAGCCTTGGAGGCCATAGCTCCCCTAGTAGAGTGAGCCCCAAAGTGCCGGACATCAATACCGGTTTCAGTCATGATCCATTCGACCCATCTAGCAATGGTGGGGAAGAGACCGCATGAAACGTTTTTTTAATGGCAATCAAAAGCTGCTGTTCACCCGGAGGTCGAACCTCCAAAGTCATATTCACATAAGATTTTAGACATCGTACAACACACAATTTCGGAAAATCTAGAAAAGCAGGATAGGTTACTGACCTTGTACTTGATTTAGTTCTCCTTGAAATGGTAAAGGTAACCCCATCCGGGGAAAAAACACAGGCGGAGTTATCAAGGGCCCTGACATCTGATACTCTCCTACAAGAAAAAAGGCACAAAAGAATAGCAAATTTAGCCGAAATCTCCTTCCTGAAGATATCGTCATTATCTTGCCAAGGTAAAATAAAATGAAGGGCCACATTAACGTCCCAGAGGCCTAAGTAGCGAAGCTCCGGAGGATGTGAAAGACAAATGCCTTTCAAAAGCTTACAAACGAATGGATGTTCTCCAATCGGAGCCCCATTCACATGAGAGTGACCAGCAGAAATGGCTGACCTAAAAGAGTTGATAGTGCAATAAGCCAATTTCTGATGAAGAAGCTCAGACAAGAAGTTCACAACCTGTGCAACGGAGGTGCCCACGGGATCCAGGTTTTTCGCCACACACCAACGAACCCATCGTCTCCAAGCTGATCTGTATCGCTTGGTGGTACCCGGGGCCCAAGCCTGCTGGATAAGGAGTTCAGCTTCTCGTGAAAGCGAGACGTCAGACCATCGTCCCCTGAAATCCTCCATGCCATAAGATGTAGATGGCCTTGGAGAACCAGGGGGTGAGGAAGTCCTAGAGGGTCGGAGAGAATATTGTCGAAAGACGGCAACCGAAGAGGTCTATCCCAAGATAATTCTAGAAGGGACGGAAACCAAATCTGGGCTCTCCAGATTGGAGTAATCAGGATCAGAGAGGCCCTCTGTCTGCAGACATGGGCTGCAACCCTCTGGATGAAAAGGAAGGGGGGAAAGGCATAAGCTGCTATCCCCGACCAATCCTGAAGGAAGGCGTCCACCGCCTCTGCTTCCGGTTTCAAGCTGAAGAATAGGGGAACATGAGCGTTCCACTTGGAGGCAAAAAGATCCACCTGGGAAAGCCCCCAAAGGGACACAATCTGAGAAAACACTCCTGGATCCAGCCTCCAGTCGCTGGCATCTCTGAAATTCCTGGAGTCCCAGTCCGCCACACAATTCTGATCTCCTGGGAGATATTCTGCCATCACTGAAATCTGACGTTGGAGGCAGTAATGCCAGAAATCCTTGGCGAGATCCGCCAGAATTTTGGAATGAGTTTCCTCCAAGGCGATTGATGTACCTCACTGCTGTCGTGTTGTCCATCCGGAGAAGGACACAACAGGGCACCTTGTTGGTCATGAAAGAGCGGATGGCAAAGGAGCCCGCAAGGAGTTCCAGGCAATTGATATAGAGTAGGAGTTCCTCCTCCGTCCACCGACCTCCCACCGAAAGAGAGCCGCATCGGGTGCCCCAGCCCAGACAGCTGGCATCCGACTCTATTACTAGATCCGAACGGGAACCGAAGATCGCTCTCCCATTCCAGGCTTCCATAGGGTCCATCCACCAAAGAAGTTACGACCTGGCCTCCGAGGAAAGGGAGATCAACTCAGAATAAGTGAGACCCCTGCGAAGGTGCGAGGCCTTGAACCTCTGAAGGGTCTGTAGTATAAAGGACCCGGGAAGATGGCTTGAATCGAGGAAGATGACAAGCTAACAATCCTGGCCAACTGTCGCAGGGAGATCCTGTCTCTGCGGAGAACCTGCCAAATTATCTTCTTGATTTTGGAAATCTTCTGAGATGTAAGATTCAAGGTGGCATCCCCGTGTCGATGCAGAAGCCTAGGAAGATCATGCTCTGATGGGGAACCCAGTCCAATTTCTGGACATTGATGGTGAACCCAAGATTCTGTAATAGGGAAACGGTAATCTTTAGGTGAAGGAGAAGATGATCCCTGGATTGGTCCATGAGCAGGATATTGTCCAGGTAAATTATCAGCTGAATCCCCTTGAAGCGGAGATGCTCCACCACTGGGCGAAGAAGCTTGGTAAAACACCAAGGAGCTGAGGAGAGACCAAAGGGAAGAGTTGTGAACTCGTAAGTTTGACTCTTCCATTGGAACTGCAGGAACCTGCAATGAGGGGGGAAAATGGGAACAGACAGGTATGCATCCTTGAGGTCTAACCCGACCAACCAATCGTTTTGTAGAAGAAGAACTCTGAGAAGATGGATTCCCTCCGTCTTGAAGTGCCAGTAAACAAACCAAACGTTGAAGGATTGAAGATTGATTACCGGGCGGAAGCCTTTTTCCTTCTTTTCTACCAGAAATAGATTGCTTATGAATCCGCGCGGATGAAGGTGGGAGGGGGCGATCGTGCCTTTTGAAAGAAGATTCTGAACTTAGTGGTCTATGAGAGCAATCTATGAGGCTGAAAAAACAGGAGGTCAAGGACGAGATGTTTGGACGGGCAATCCGTAGAACTCTATGTGAAACCCTTGAACTGTCTCTAACACCCAAGGATCCGACGTTAGATCCGCCCAGTTTGCCAGAAACAGAGAAATTCTGCCCCCCCAGACGAACAGGAGAGAGGATTTTCAAGCTCACCATTGAATCCTCGTAAATTCTGGTTGCCACCGCGGCCTCTGCCTTGTCCCTTTCCTCCATGAGAAGGGTAGAAGGTTCCTTGTCAGCCATCGTTCCATCCATTATTTCTTTACGCCTGGGCTCTATTGGGACCTTGGTTGAACTGGCGGCTGGAAGAGCGACCCCTGCCTCGCCCAGCCCCACCAAAAACCTTCTTGGGAAAAATCTCTCTCATGGATGCTTGAGCCTTATCTAGGGCAGAAAAGGTGTCTAAAAATTTCCCTAATTCCTTAACGAAGGGGTCCCCAAAGAGTGTACCTTGAGCAACAGAACCTGCTTCGGAGGAAGACAGCTTTCCCAGCTTGGGATCAATTTTCAAAAGCAATGAACGGCGATGCTCGGTGGAGAGGGCACAATTGGCATTGCCCAAGAGACACGTTGCCCGTTGCGCCCATTCCGCTACATCATCCGTTGGGAGAGGAACGCCAGACTCTCTGGACCGTTCCGCCAACTCTATGATTTTTGTGAGGGGTCCAACAATGCCAAGAAGCTTGTCCTGACAAGCTCTCCAGGATCGATCTATCCCCTTTTTTGGGTACTTCATGTATTTGGCAAAAAAGGTGCAAAGTTTGGGGTCCAACACCATTGGGGAGAGATGGACTCGGACACTCTGATCTAAGGCGAGATCTCACCTCTTGAGAAAGAGGTTGCCTAACCTTTGCGGCAACATAATCCGCTGTCTTTTTATCAGAAACCCAATCAGAAGTTTGTGGGCGGAAAACACAGGAAGGGTCAAACATATGCGAATGAACCTGTTCTCCATGACCCACATCAGAACAAGAAGAGCGGGGACGCCAAGACCTGTCAAAGGGACTCAACTGAAGGCGGCAATAGAAAAAGAGGATGAACTTTGGCGCGGGAGCTGTTATATATATTAGGATGGACTGTGATTGGTGGACTGATTACTATAGTTATTGCCATGCCTCATGAAATATGTAGTTGGCAGTCTGTGTTTTTCTGTTTCTTCTAACTTGCTGTCTAATAAATGGAGTAAAGCTATGCATAATCCTCGCCTCCGCTTCCTGACATTTGTTAAACCAAACATGGCCTAATTTGGGTGTCTCCCGCCTGAAAATGTCCCTGATTTAATAGAAGTCAGTGCGGAAATGATATTTCCCCGTTTTTCTGTGTGCCAAAGAAATCCACTTTCCTGTTATAAAATGTTGGAGGGTCGCTGCCTGCCAGGCCTAGGGCAATACCCACCGCCTTAGGGGCCGCTGGTGCTGTTGGAGGTGTCGTACCCAAGTTCTTAGGCGCAAAAAGAAAACCTGCTTTTGACTTGAGACAACTAAAGACGAGTTCTTTACTGTTCCCAGTTGTGCAATCCTCCGGTTGTGTTGTATGCTTAGCTTCTATGTTGGAATCTTGGGCAGCAGTTCTCATTTTGAAATGTAAATCGAAGTTCAAAAAAATGCTGGCCCTGCCCTGAAGGCCTGCGGAGACTTGATTTCCTGGCGCTTGTGAAAGAGGGTTGTGGGGGGGCATCCAGGCCTGCTGGCAGCTCTATTCAAACAGGCAAAACTGGCAGGAGAAGCAGATTGTTCATAACGCCGCTATCCTTCAGTGCCCCCCTAGATTAGAAAACTGCAGTGGTCATTGATTTGTGGTGGAAATTCCTTCTGCTCAGTGTTGAAATGTTACTTATCTCAAGCCCTGCTGCCTCCTTACCTCCGAATCTCTGGTGAAGAACATTGAAGCAGTACTCGTAGTCCTTAGTCCAGGTGCTAAACCCACCGAGTTCTGCATTTTAACACTTCTGCTAGCACAAGTTTTCCCAACTATGAACTCACCCCTCAGGGTGTGGGCTAGTTATCACAGTCTCATATCCCACTAGACACTCAGAAACACGATTTGATAACTAATATACGTATTCGATCAGACATAAATGAGGTTTAAACAGAAGAACAAAATATGAGAAGAGACCCTGTCTCACTTCACCCCAAGCGCGACGTGAGAAGAGGGAACTTACTCAAAGCTGCACTAGGGAATATCTCCCAGAAAAATCAGATCTCTAAGCGCTTGCTTGCCAACTACCCAGCCTTTGTCCATCCATTTGGCCAAGCCTCTGTTAGCCAGAAGCTCTTGCTCTTCTCAACCTATGAATTTCTATTCTCTGCTGTAGTTTTCATTTCCCCAACTAAAGGTTAGAATCTGCTCTCATCGGCGGCCACATTCTGGATCTCTCGAGGAGGGACCCCATGTTCTTTGCTCTGACGTTGCTATCCTGCAATCCATCTTTGCTAGGTTCCTGAGATGGGAGCTTCAAAGTTTGTCTCATAGATTAACTATATTGTAAGCAAACAGTTGGGAATCACTAACATTTTTTGTGGGGTTTTTATGAATTGACTAATCCTCTCACCTGTCAGCTTACCACTATTGAGTGCGAAGTCCCTACTTGCCTTCTGGTATCACCATTGGTGCAGCTCAAGTCCGAACAGTCAGTCTGCGGAGCTACTTTGAGGGTCCCACACACCCCATACATGGACTATCGCCTGTCAAGTATCGCTGCTCATTTGTACACATAGGTCCTGTGCCAAGGCACTTAGTAGCTCAATAATCGATGTGAGACTGCTATGCCAGAATCACAAAAGGTCCACCTAGGGAGCAGGACGAATACCCAGTGTCGGGAGGGGTCACTCTGGGTGACTGTTTGGGTGCAGGGCTGGTTCCCACTGAACTCTTCATAGAACAGGCTGTGTGGTGGGTGGGCCGTCCTGTGCTGCTGAAGACGACAGTGGGGGCAGATGCTATAATGCCGCCCTCAGCTCCTCAGTCTCATCATTGGCCCAGAAGGAAGACAATGGAAGTACAGTACTCGTGTATGGTCATTAACCTATCTCCTACCCAGAAGCAGTGACTGACTGTTGATGTGCCCTCTCTCAATTACACATCATTTACTGTTGTGTTTTTTAATCAATGTATAAATCCTAGAGTGTAGGGTGACTAGAATTTTAAAGCCAAAAACCGGAACATTTCACAAAAATAGAAGGACTACAATTTTACTTCAAGCGATGGGAGCGCTCCTCAGCAGAGAATTACAGAACAGGCAGTAAGAACATACATAAAATGCAATTTTTAAATCCAGTAGCTTGCCTGTTAATTAAATTGCTTTCTTGAAACAACTGCTAACAATCCCTGCTTTGTAAAACATAAAGAACACCTCCCACCGTTCTCAGTTGACCCTCTTTAAAAACAGGGACATGAGCTACATTTCTTGAAATTTGCTGGGACAGCTGGTTAAAAACAGGGACCGTCCTGGCAAAACGGGGACGCCTGGTCCCCCTAATAAATCTGTCATAGTGGCAAAGTAACTCAACCTCTCTAGATCATGAGTCTTGTGCCTGCTTGAAATCTTGTATCAGTTACAACCTTCAATCGTTATGGGTCGGGCTCTTTAAAGCCTGCATATTATTTATATCACATTCCACCGAATAGAGCTCGCTGCTGCCCCTTGGTCATAAATTCTAGTCACAATTAAAAGTGGTTGGATTATTCAGTACACAAGTTACAAAAAATGTATCCGCGCACGTGTGCGTTATTCCAGCGCTTATTCCCTTCTCTGGAAAATATTCGCTGTGAAGGCGGATAATAAAATGATTATGCATGAGACAGTATTGCACTTAATCTATTCCACTGTAGTCCAGTGATGAGATAAATGGCCTGGGGTAGCAGTGTCCCATTGTCTCTTCCCATCATTCCCAGAGCTTTACAGGAGGGCAGGCACTCCACACGGTCCATCGTGCGACGGGTCTGTTTCGGAGTCGAGAATAGTCCCTTTAGACACCATAAGTGATCTGCCCTCCGTGGGCCTCCTTTGGTAGTCATTGACATATCTGCGTGTGTCCACTCTGATTGCATCCCCTGGGGGTCCGTCTAATACATGCTGAGGCTCATACCACAGTGTGTGCTAAAATCAGCTGTTCATCAAGGTTTGCTGATGGTCCTATTAGCACACATGCAAGATACTTTATGTACCCAGAGAGCAGGATCTTCCCACAAGAGTCTAGGGCCTACCCTCAAACTACATCCCTTGGCTTGCCTCCCTTCTATATATAGAGTCTCTTTGTTGCCAACTTGACCATGTGCTCTATTGTTGCATGATTTGGAGGGTCGGAAAGGACTTCACACCCTGCTTCAGATTTTGTTCACACCTGCAGTCAATTCTCACCACAAAGCAATACCTAGTAGACCGATTGATATAACATTTTTGTTTTAAAATTTTTTAATTGCTTCATTCAAGCTGCTGAGAAAGCAACCTAACTGAAAAAAATCAGTTAAAGCTACTAAAGGCATCAGGCTGCTTCTACTTCAAGTAGACATAACATATTCCCTTTGGATCCCGGGTACAATCGCCTCCACTTTCTCCTTTACAAGAGAACAGTGTTTAGATCATAGCATTCCGTGGGATGGGAAGTGGAATGGGTTGAGGCTCTCAGTGAAAGGTCAGGGTGAAAGGGAAAGGGGTTCAGGATAGCATATGGAGGGACAGTGTATGGCAGGTGAAAATGATTTCTTAGAGCAGCAGAGATAGCTTAGAGTATCTTTCCGTGGTCTTCCGACACTATCCAAACTGTACACCTGTGTTCTTTCTCCAGAGCAGGGTGAAGCTCGCCTGCCACGTGGATGTAAGAACCCCATCCTTTTTTTTCGTCTAGCTCTTGTTTTTGTCTCCCATGGGACTGCCTCTGCTTCTGTTCTTTGCCTGTGGGCTTTCTCTGCAGTCTGGTGACCGTCGTCCTGTGCTTTCTGGAGGAGCGTCCACTAACCTGTGGCTAATCCTGTCTGTTGGTCTTTGTTCAAAACAAATTGTGTCTTTCCTCACTGTGTCTTACCCAGCGTCCCTACCTGCATGCGCAGAACCATCATACGAAGGAAAGTGCTGAACCCCATGCAGTCTGTGTTGTAGCAGGTTCTAGAGCAGGGGTCTCCAAAACGGTCCTGGAGGGCCGGATCCATGCCAGATTTTTACAATTACTACATGTATCTCAATGGGGATATCCAAAAATTCTGGCATGGATCCGGCACTCCAGGACCGGTTTGGAGACCCCTGTTCTAGAGCAATGAAACACAGGTGTCTGCTGATTATTGGTGGTTGTGGTCAAAAAAGCAACAGATTGCATTTACAAGCAGCACATTTGGCCCTCTAAATGTCAAGCGAGCTGAATGCTCCATCACCAAGATGGAGCAAAATTCTTACACTCATCCTGTGCTGTAAAATACGTTGCTCATGGTCCTCTGAGCTGAGGGCCTGTTTGAGGCACAATGGGCCCTGGCAGCCTTTAACCAATAGGTGTTATCGTCTTTTCCCAGACATTTTTGATTTTGAGCACACAAGAAATAGCCATAACGCTATAAATGACACTAGAGTCAATTTCTCATAAAAAAACAAAAGTAATGCATTAAGTTTTGCACTTAGACAAACCTAGAGCAAACTGTTTTTAGAACAGTTTTTTGAATATGGGACTGAACAAACTAATGTTGCTTTATTCAACTGTGAAATGAAGGAGTAGATGTTTGTAAGAAGCCAAATATGGAGCAAAAACTCTGATAGTAGAAAACGTTATGGAATTTACCCAAACTGTTGCGGGTAAATCCCTCATTATTCCATTCTTCCCATAATTTATTTATTTTATTTATTTTTTCAAAGTTTTATATAGCGTGAACAAGATCTTTGCAGATATCAGAGCGCTTTACAGAAACAAGGGGTAAGGGAAACAAGAGAGTGATTAAGGTAGTAAAAGAGTAGCGAAATAGGATAGCAATCAGATAAACAAATAGTACAATGAAACAATCAGATAAGCAAATAATACAAAGTCGGTGCAATGTCTTAGAAAAAGAGGGTTCAAGTGAATTTAGCCATAAGGATGGCTTTTACTTCTTTCTTAAAAAATGCAGTGGAGGAGATAAGCCTGGTTTCGGGAGGGAGTGCATTCCAGATCCTGGGTGCCATTCCAGAGAAGGAGCGTTTATATGTTTTTTCCTTCCGGAATCTTCGCGGTTTCAGGAGGATTTTTTTTTTGTGCTGCTAGTGGATCTTGAGCCCCCTGATATAGTCAGCTTTTGAGTGAGGTAGTTGGGTGACTTGTGGTTTACAGCCATGTGAGTACCACAAGCATTTTCAGCTGTATCCTGGCTTAAAAGGCAGCCAGTTCTGGGATTTTAAGTCAGGGGAGATAGGCAAATGTTTTTTTGATCCAGTGATAAGTCTCGCTGCAGTGTTCAAGGAGGCTCTTAGGGGTGCGGTTATTGATCGGGGAAGTCCGCAGAGAGAGACGATTCCGTAGTCTATGCGTGGAATGACTAGGGCTTGTACTGCAGTTTGGAAGTTCTTAGCTGGGAGGAAGGGTTTAAGTTTCCTCAAAGTGTTGATTTGGAAATTAGCTCCCTTAGTTGCCTTGCTGATATGCTGCTGCATGTTGAGATTGGCGTCAAGAGTGATGCCTAATGATTTCGCGGAGTCCACGATAGTGGGTTGGACATTGAGTGCAGTGAGGTGCTTGAGCCAAGTTTGGGTGGTGGAGATTTTCGCAGGAGGTGAGATCAGAAGGAACTCAGTTTTTAGAGCATTTCGTTTGAGGTGATTATCGGCCAACCATGATTGGGTGTTTCTGAGCGTAGAGTTCAGAAGTTTGATGTCTTCCGGGGATTGTAGTTTGAGATAGAGTTGAGTGTCATCGGTGTACATGTGAAAGTGTACATTAGATGCTTGTAACAAGGTGGTGAGTGGCTCCATGACTAAATTGAACAAAGTTGGGGATAGGGAAGATCCTTGTGGGACGCCTAATGTTACAGGCACAGATGGGGATAACATGTTGTCGATCTTGAACTTCTGAAACCGGTTATGTAGAAAGGAAGTGAACCACTTGAGAACAGTCCCAGATAGACCTATTCTGGTGTTTAACAGCTCAAGTAGATTCTCATGTTTGACAGTGTCAAATGCTGAGGAGAGATCAAGTAGGATGAGGAGGCAGGAGTCGTTATGATCTAGGATTTGGAGGGTGTAATCAATTATGTGTGTCATAGCCGTTTCCGTACTGTGTCTTGCTCGGAAGCCTGATTGATGAGGGTTGAGGAGGTCAAACTGATCGATGTGTTTTGTCAGTTGGAGTTGTACGCATTTTTCCAGCAGTTTGGCCAGGGTGGGGATATTGGTGATAGGGCCGTAATTGTTTAGGTCAGCAGGGTCAGTTGTAGGTTTCTTGAGTATAGGCGTGACTTGTCCCATCTTGAGGGAGTCAGGGATGAGTCCTTGTTGAAGGGAAATGTTAATGATTTTAGTCCCAAGTCGGAGGAGCAGGGGGATGAAGTCTTTTACAGCATTATCAGGTAAGGGGTTTGTGAGGTGATTAGAGGGTTTCAAGGTACCGAGCAGTTTGTTAATTGTTTCTTCTGAGTAGGTGTCGAAGGACGACCATGCCGCGTTGTTTTTAGGTTGAGTGGAAGGTATGCTGTTGGGGTTGGAGTAGCGGCTCACATAATTGAGGAGATCGCTTCTTATGTTATCAGTCTCTAGCTTAAAGAAAGCAGAGAAGTCTTCACAGGATGGTATATCGCCTGTTGTGCTATTTGATTGTAGAGGTTGTTCCTTGGTTTGAGTTTTGACTAGTTCAAACAGTTTTCTTGGTCGGATTTTTGCTTGATGGAGCTGGAGGCTGAAAAAATATGATTTTGAGCACTTGATTTTCCTAAAGTAGGCGTTTCTCTTTTTCTTAAGAGTTTTAAGGTGCAGTGCTGAGGGGTCTGATCTCCAGGTGTGCTCTGCCATTCACATGGCACGCCTATCTTCGTTGAGTCTACCATCATACCATGGGTTAGAGTTCTTGGTGGAGACTCTCTTCAGTTGCAGGGGGCGGCTTCATTGATTATTGAGGTCATAGAGTTGAGGTAGAGGTCGGTCAGAGATTGTTCTTCAGAGGCGTCGGTAGGGGGAAGGAGGAGATTGCAGCTGTGGGAAGGTAAGGAGTTGGGGTTGAGTTTCTTCAGGTCCCTTTTCCAGATCTTGGTTTTGGTGGGTTGAGCTGGGTTAAGTTTAACTTTTTCGTTGATGAAGAATGTGATAATGTGGTGGTCTGACCAGTCACAGGGTTGGATTGCCCCCAGTTGGGTGGAGTCCTCTTTGGTGATGATAAGGTCGAGGATAGAGCCTTTGTCATGGGTCGGGCTGTTGCAGATTTGGGTGAGGTCAAGCGCGTTTAGGAAGGTTTTAAGACTATTCACCATCGCGTCATTGTGATCGTTCCAGTGGAGATTGAAGTCACCAAGGTAGATTTGAGTGTTCTGCCATCCGGAATTTGTTGAGATCATGTCCATGAGTTGTTGAGTGAAGGTGGGGTTGTCCCCGGGTGGGTGGTAGATGACATGTAGAGAGCATACAGGTTTGCCCTCGCTGGTGAGATCGAGGCAGATGAGTTCACAGGAGGTGAGGGAGGGGGAAGTGACTTTAGTAACAGAGAGGTTGCTCCTAAAAATGCATGCGATTCCCCCGCCCATCTTGCCGGTCCTGCCAAGTCTAATGATGTGGTAGTTGGGGGGGGGGGACTAGAATGTCCATTATAGGTGTAGAAGATTCAGTCAGCCAGGTTTCGGTCAGAATGGCTAGGTCAAGGTCCATTGTTATGATGAGATCCGCGATGTCGGAGGAGTGTCTAGGGGCCGATCTGCAGTTGAGTAGTATGCATTTGAGTCGGGGAGTGAAAAGGGTAGTAGAGGGTTCTAGAGAGAGGGGGACTTTTCTAAGGTTATTGGGGACGGAGCTTCTGTTGTTTTGTGTGGGGGGCCTAAGGGGATTTGAGTGAATCGTGGGTATGGAATGGTGTGTGGTGGTTGTGTGGTTTAGGGGAACTAGGACATATGAGCGGAGGATGGTGTGTATGTCGTGGTCCGAAAGGGGATTGAGGGCGCGTCGGGGGCGGTTGGTGTGATTGCGACCGGGGATAGAGGTCCAATGTGGGGAGTATTGAATGGGAGGGTCTGTGGGGAGGGTGGGTGACTTGTTGGGTGGGGAAGTGGTGGTGGGTGGGGGGTGTCTGAGGTAAATGAAGAGAAGTTCTTTGATGGTGTGAAGATCTTCTTTGACTTGGAGGAGGGTGGACATAATCTTGTCCAGTGTGGGATTGGGGATGGTGTTGGGGATGGGAACTGAGGGTGAATGATTGAACAGGGTACTGGAATGGGTTAATAGATTATGTTTTACCTGGGCCCAGATGACACGCAACCAAACAGAAGGCTGGGGGCATTAGAGCTTGTGTGGTAACCATGTAGATTCAAGACAGGTTGAACATAACCCCTATAGCACTTTTAGACTTTTCCAGGGTCAATGAAAGAACAAGAGACCAAAAAGGATCTCTGGTTGAAATACATATCAATACGTTAAGGAAGATAGAGTATTTGTTCTCTTGACTTCTCCTATTCTTTCCTTGGTTCTGAGGAGACATTAGGAGAAAGGCAGGTTACTAAAGGTGTTGACAGGCATCTTGAGTAATGTCTGAGGTGTATGATCGGTACAAAATATGCAGAGAGCTCAGTAGAGGCCTTTGAACACAAATCCATCTGGTACTATCAGCGAAGAACTGCTTCAGCTTGGAGCGTTATATCACAGAATGTCCTTGGTCAAGCTAGCCTTGCATGTGACCGATTCTCACCCAGTTTCATTAGCCTTTTAAAGTCTGTGGCTTGCCTCTAAAGGTTACTGCTTAACTGTGGGTCCGCTTCAACGCATTACTAAAAATTGATGAAGAGTTGCACTTAGAAAATTTCTAAGGCCTGAGTGTATTTTCTTTCTGTCAACTAAACATCCCTTGTGTGTGGGGTTATGCATTTGTTATTGCAACCTTTGAAATGTATTCACATGCATATGGGTAATGTTAGCAGCAAAGAATGCATTCTCCGCGTTTGACAGAGAAACAAATTAAAATGTTACCCACACAGCCTATCCACCAAATGTCTGGTAACTCTAGCCTTAGAGAAGATGGAGTGACTTCTTATCTCAAGGAAAGATGGTCTATCCACAATTTCTTATGTGGAGCCAGAAGACAGGAAGTCATTCCCAGTTCCTCCACTAGAACAAATTGTGTAATCTGAAAACAGGTAACTCCCTGTACTCACATATTTGTCAAACTGGTGGAGCACTAGTATTAGGAACTATGCCTTGTAATTGCATTTATATAGCACTTCATACCCATGGCAAGGCACTGAAGTGCATTTGGTAAGGTTACCCTCGTAAACGACGACCCTTATGGCATATGTGCTGGATTTACCAACAAGAGAGAACATGAAATGTTTACTTCTTACAGCCATAAAAAAACACAATACCGCACCTTTCCAGAGCACGTCTGATCTCCACAGACAGATCTGAGTTACAGCTGACATTTCAGCAACAAGTAACAAGAACTGTCCATTTCCTGCTTGTTGCTGTTTTTCTAAAATGAGCAGCAATCAGCAGGAAAGGAAATAACTAAAGTGGCATGTTTTACTTTTGCATACTACTACATCATTACAGAACAACTAGAATATGTATGCATGGTTCTATACATTCTGAATTACAGCAATGTTTAAAATCTGACATGTTAAAGTGATTTGAATATTTTTGCAAAAAGTTTAGCTGCTTAATGATGTGTTAACACTAGATATTCTGCCTGTATTCGTCATGCCTGCAACAATGGTATTTTAAATATAGAAGAGCATGAAAATAAGGATTTAGACTGGTTGTAGGAAGGGCGGTGGGGTCATGTACTATGAGGAATAAAATACCCTCTGTTGTATGTTAAAAGGATATTGCAGGTCAACACAGTTCCATGACCTTCGACCTCATCCCTCTTCATGGCGATGGAACTCTTTGGTGACTTCCAATAGCCCTACAAGTTTTATAGTTACAGATGCACTGTTCTTGCTCTTAATTCAACGTGTACACCGAGAAAATGAATATGTTCAAGCATTTTAAATACTCCACTAAACTTATTTCATTTTTTATTCCTCCAAATAGGAGAATGGAGAAATGTTCTTTAGTTCTTCATTGTTTAAACACAAGAGCAGAATCCAACAACCAATGAGTTTCGTTCACAAAAGTAGGAATTTCTTTATAGATTAACAAGTAAATTATTGGTTTACTAAAATTATACATTTAAAATTTGTAGCAAACGAATATCTGGCTCATGCCACAATACAACATCTGTACAGTACAACTCACAGTTAGAGACAAAAAAATATTCTATCTACAGATTTAAGAACATTCGCATATTGGAAACCATGCATCTAAAACACAAAATCCAACAGTGAATGAATCACTTCAGATGGAAACAATAACTTAAATTCACCTGCCTTGAGGATCCATAAAACATCTTTTCAAAACTATTTTTTTTTATTTAAAAACCTCCAGGGGAGATAACATTACTGGACTGCTACTCCAGTTCCAATTAGTTCCTTAAAAATTCCCATACATATTCCTTAGTTTATCCTCCTAGTATGGAGTACACTTCTAGCATGATTAGTTACAGAAGTTGCATTGATTGGTCTAGGACTGCACATCAAATGCTAATACATTAGAACTCTTCCCCAGCACATAGGTGGGTTCTTATCCCAGCCTTCTGCGCCACCCCCACTAGGCACTGACTGCATCGCTATGTGCCACAGATAAACATGAGAGGACCTGCTCCAAAGGAAGGGACAATGGAGGATGCTGTCAAAGGTAATATTGTCCCACCCTCATTCAGAGGTAATTCTCGGCCTGTACCCCAGAACCTACGACAGGCATGTCGTTGAGTCGTGTAGCATGATGGGCACCCTCAATCAGCAAGAGCAAATGAACCCAGGCTATGACTTCTGGGGGCGACAACTTCGCTCCTGGTAGGTGACCCTTTATTTTAAAAGTGGGAGCTAAACAGCTCCTGCTGGCCAGGTCTGGAGTAAAGGCAGCCTGAGAGATTTACTAAAGCACATACAATGAAACAAAAATAACACATGTAGATAATTTGGGTTAGTCCTTTCCAGCCATTGCTTGTTGGATGTGTCAATCCTTACACACATTTTCCTTAGTTCTACCTTGCACAAAGCAGCCATCCGACCTACTCTTGGCTAATGTATATTGATTTAGGGTTAAGATTACTATTAATACTCCATGGGGCTCTGCTTCAGGTGCCTGGTGAAGTGTGAGGCTAGCGTGCCAGAGTAATCTACAGGGAGGCTCACGGCAGCGAAGCCGCCACTCACCACAACTCGCCGCTCCAGCCACCGCTGCTTTCTTGCCGCCAACAGTTCTCGGAGGTTGCTGGTGGCTCCCAGGGGGACGGCTGGAGGCGTTCTCCTTGATCAAACAGCTCTCCTTGAACCGCGGGCACAGTAAAACTTTCTTGTGAGTTTCCGAGGAGTGCGGTTGGAGCCGTGCTCTTTCACTGGGCTTTCCTCGGGCCGCGGCGTGGTGCAACTTTGTGGGGTGTCCCGAGGAGCACGGCGGGAGCCGTTTAGCTCATTTCATGGATCGTACTTCACAGCAGGAGTAGCGGGTGAGGCTACGGGTGGCGGAGCTGTCTGTGTGGTGCGAGTGAGCCACGAAACCGAGCTGCGGCTCAGTGGCCGTTTAACACTTTTTGTCCCCGCTGGTCCTCGGGTTGGACCTACTGGCTCCCCGCCGTGACTACAGCAGTGACTCCCGTGGCTCCAGCGCTCCTGGCCAGCCCGCTGGGACAGGGACAACGGCAGTGGTGTGGAGGTGAGGCTGGGAAGCTCTGCAGTGGGACCAGCAGGGTAGGACAAGCCGCCAGTCCATAACTCCCAGGGGAGCAGCCCAGCTGGGTGAGGCTTGTTCCAACGCTACCTGCTCCCGGCCCCTTGCTCTGGCCAGACCCCGCCTTGAACCCATATTGCTTTGCATTTTCTCTGAAGTGCCCCCCAGCACAGGAAAGATATGGGAAAGACATTTTAACCCCCCAGCAACCCACCAACTCCAACTTTTGAGTCCAGTCCAGTTTTTGAAGGAGACCGGAGTGAGCGGCAGTGGCGGCGGAGCGGAGCAGCAGAAGGCCAGGAGGCCTGGAAAACTGTGAAAACTGCGAACCACAAGACGTCGAAAAAACACACTGAGAACCACAATCCGCTTCAGGCTGGGGGAAGACGTTTTGGAGCCTGCGGCTTTACCTGCTTGCCTGAATTGCCTGCTTTTGCCTGAACCAACGAGGCGAGGTTGGGAGCCGCGACTTGCAGCGGGACCATGCAGGAGCCAGATAGGAGCCACACAGAGGCTGCAGCAGAGCCGTGTGGAAGGCTGCGGGGGCCTGTTGCGGTCCCAGAAACTGCAGACACTGGGGAAGGCGCTCATTGGAAAACATAATCACAATACTCATGAGCTCTCAGAACCAAACTCAAAGTGTTCCTGCGGATTATGAGAGTTTTGCTGAGAGTCTGTCAGGCTGTGGCAGCCACGGCTCTTGCAGGCTCCAGGAGGTCCTTGAGGCCAGGATTCTGAGCAGCAACCCGGATACGAGGTCAAACCTCACGGCAGGGAGCGAGCAAGGTGCACCCACAGTCTCACAGCGGTGCATCTGCACCTTTGCATCTTCGCACCTTCGATCTTGAGGAAGGGCAGGAACGTTATTGCAGGCTTATTTGCCAACAAAGAAACAGCCTGAAGCACAGCGGGGAAATACTGCTGAAAACTCAACAGACACAGGCAGCAAACCCAGTATAGGCTCCAACTCGGAGCCTGCCTTGGAGGTCACGAACCACACACGACGAGAGCAAGAAACACCTTAGAGTCTTTCGCTTTTCGCGGCTTTAACCTTCAAGCACCAATCACCACCCAGACCCAGAAGCACTAAGCAGGCGTACAGGTAAGGAGAGTGGGGGCAAACTAAGAAGTGTCCATGCGCCCCTGCGTCTCTGCGCCCCTGTGCTAGGTGGTTCCCGCCTTGTCCTGCAGAACCAACAACTTTGTCCCTTCAGGCAAGCCTCTACCCAGTCCCGATCACTTCTTCCAGCAACCACGCTCAGTTGGTGCTAGGAGCAGGAAGAAAATTATACACCGGGAGAGAAATTGAGAGGGGACCCAGCAGGTCCACTACGAGGTCAGGAAGAGAAAGAAGACCTCCAACAAGGCCACCGACTAAACGAAAAAGGAATAACACAATCACGAGTTCAGTGACACCAGGAAAAAATAAGCAAGCATTTAACAACATCAAGGAAGCCAGCAATACCCCCAGCAATGCCCCCCTACAGGAAAGTAACCATAATGGCACTAACATTTGCACAAACAAAGGTCTGGCAACCGACATAGTCCACAGCCCAACCCCAACACCAGATTTACCTATAAGCATTAAAAGGAAAAACACCCACGAACTAATAAATCTAGCAGGTCAGCCAGCAAAAATAAAATACAACTACTAACCGAAAATTTACACAAAATTCACCTTTTTAAAAAACCCAGGAAACGTCATCTACTCTTCAAATGATTCCATTATAGGTCTTCAATCTCCATTGCAACCTGCCGGCGCAAACAACTCCTTGCCCCAAATTCCAAATTACACATTTGCAGAAATACACACGTTACTGACTCCATTGGGAAATACGGACCACACCAGAGGCAGGTCAGGGTCTGGAGACCAACGGGCACAAGAAGCTAGAAGACCAATAGCATCAGAAGGCGTCACCAGTCAAGCCCCACCAATAGAGGGAAGTAGCCAGGAAGGAAATAACCCAAACCAGCCCAGCATCAAAGACGGATACATCGAGTAAACACGCCCCAGAGTTGGAAGGGTCTCCGGGGCACCCTAGTACCAACAACACTATAAGCGGCCACTCATCTCCAACTCATCCCTCCTTACTCACCCAGCAGGCAGCGGCTGAGGCAAAAAATGATCAAGACACAGGATCGCCATGGGCAAACAAAGTCCACTTACACGCAGTTTTAAAAACACAAGGCGAAACAGAGGCTCACGCCACACAGGGAACAAAAACTGACCCCGCTAACTCCTCACCAATCATGGTGACGGGGACTCTTTCTCCTTGGACAGGGACATGACCTTCTTGGCATCACAAGAATGGAGCAAACTAGTGGCAGCATATAACGTCAAGCAACCTACAAACAGCACTAGTGAAGAGAGTTTCCATCAGCCCACAGAGGGGACTAGAGACCCCACCAACACCTTTTGGGCAACTTTACTTAACACAATTCAGCTGTCATCCACAGCACTTCAATATCAATCGGTCAAATTAGATCTACAACTCACTGTCCTGCAAAGGCTAGCAGAAGCCACCATGGGGATTGACAGAAAACTCGCAGATCTAAACGGCCTCATAAAAAGAGGACAAGAGTCAGTCAAACCAACTCAAATCGAAAGAACAAATTGCATCTGTTCACCAATCATCAATAAACTATCATCACTACCCATGATTCTGGGAAACCTCTTGGAGGACATAAAATCAAACACCACAAGGTTCCCCACAACAGAGGCTAAGTCTGGCAGTCCATCCCCTAACAAAAGGCCACCACAAAACGGCAACGATCCTCACAAAGCCATTACGCAACGACGCCAGCCCTTAGTCCCCAAAACCTTATTAGAAGAGTCTCCTCAGAACACCCTAACAAGAGGACGCGCTGAGCCACTGGGGAGCTCAACAAATGTGTGCGCCCGAGGCAAACAAAAAAGAAAGGGTAGGAACAGAAAGCTAGCAGAATCGGACTATACATAAGAGAATTGTCAGCCAACTACACCGGGAGGTATAGAGCTGCAGAGCTGCCAGGAGCCAGCCAGCACTACATGGACCACACCAATCCTTCACCCCAACCCCAAAGCTTATTAGACACAACCAAGCCAACCGCAGCAGGAACAGGAACTCCGACATTCTCAAAAGAAAAAACCTGCAAACAGACAGAGCAGAAGCCCCTTGACCAAACAAACAACCCAACAGCCAGTAACCCACCTGAACTGGCTCCTAAAAGTCAAAGCGACTGTCAAGTAGCGATAACGCAACCGGCCCTGGAAGCCGGTAAGCAGGCCCAAGAGGAGCCTGACACAGCCAGCACAAAGGCTACAACTATCGACTTCCTAAAAAAATGTACCTGCCACAACACTGAGGCCACTAGCATTGAACCAAAAGGGAACCCCTGGATGTTATGTTATGTTATGTTAAAAGAATTTGCTACCGCGCACGGACACCAATTGGTTTCATGGCGCTCAGAGACAAGTGGCAAGAAAGAGCAGGTGTGAGTGGGGAGATTAATCATAAGCTAGCTGGAAAAGATAGGTTTTAAGAGTTTTACAAAAAAATGATGTAGTCAGAAGTAAGCCGAATTGAGAGAGACAGAGAGTTCCAGGTAGAAGGAGCAAGAAAAGAGAAACAGGCGCCACCATGTTTCTTGCGTTTATACCTGGGGGTAATTAAGAGGTTGTGAGCAGAAGACCTAAGATGCCTTGAGGGAATGTGGCGGTTGAGGCTAAGAGAGATAAAGGCAGGGGCAAGTGCAGAAAGAGATTTGAAGACAGTACAACCCATTTTAAAAATACAGCGGGACGCGACCGGGAGCCAATGCAATCTTTTCAACAGGGGCATGACGTGTTGGTACTTTGGCTGTTGGAAAACCAGTCTGGCCGCCTGGTTTTGTACCAGCTGAAGCCGATGAAGGTGATACGCAGGAATCCCCACATACAAGCAGTTCGCATAGTCAATGCGTGAAGTGACAAGGGCCATAATAACAAGTATGAGAGCCTCTGAGGATAAGAACCTTTGGATTTTACAAATTCTGCATAGATGATAAAAGCAGGCCGAGGTAACAGAGTTGATTTGAGGCCTCATCGACAAGTCGCTTGAAATGATGACACCAAGGCTCTTAACGGACTTGACTGGACAGGGAGGAGGGCCAAGGGCTTGGGGCCAGAAACTGGGACTCCAAGGATTTAAGGGCCCTCCTATCAAAACCAACTCGGTCTTGCTGGGGTTAAGCTTCAGCTGGCTGAAGTTCATCCACTCAGAGATGGTAAGCATGATTGATTGAAAATTAAAGCAGGAGAGAGAAGAAGAATCAATAGGAAAGATTAGCTGTAGGTCGTCCGCGTAATTGAAGATGGTAACAGGAGTGTGGCGGAGAGAGGCTAGGAGGGGTTGCATGTAAAGATTAAATAAAAGGGGCGATAGAGCAGAACCCTGGGGGACACCACAGGAAAGTGAAGATTGGGGAGCAGAGAAGGTAGAGAGTAGAACCGATTGAGAGCGTTGTTGGAGGAAGGACCCAATCCAGGTTAAGGCCAGGCCCTGAATACCCGCATTTCCGACACAGTCGATCAAGATAGCATGATCAACTGTGTCAAAAGCAGCCGACTGGTCTAATAGCACCAAGGCCTGGGCCAGGTTCTTGTCAGCCCCCTGTCTCAGCGCATCCATCACGGCCACAACGACCGTTTCCGTAGAGTGAGCCGGTCTAAAACCGGCCTGCTGGTCATCTAGGAAGTGAGATTTTTCAATGAAGGCGCTCAGACAGCGGGTGACATGGGTCTCCAACACCTTCCCCAAATAGGGGAGGAGGGAGATAGGTCGGTAATTGCCTAAAACAGTTGGATCAGAACCGGGTTTTTTAAGAATGGGTACTACAATGGCTTTTTTGAAAGCATCAGGGACAGAGCCTGTAGCGAGAGAATAGTTAAGAAGGTCTAGTGGGGGACCTGGACAGGCCAGGAAAGCATCTTTCAATATTTGGGGGGGGGCAGCAGTCATTGGGGGAGCCAGAACTGACTACATGTAGTAGAGAGATAAATTCAGACAAAGAGATAGGAGGAAATTCATGCAGACAACAAGGATTCGAGGGGGGAGAACACAAACATTGAGCGAGGAAGGGGGGAATGTTATTTTTAATAGTTGTGATTTTATCAATAAAGAATAAATTGAGGGAGTCACAAAGAGCCTGTGAGGGTTGGGGCTGGGCGGTAACGCGATCTGGAAGAGAAAGTTCAGCTACAATGGAAAAGATATCTTTGGTTTTTGAGGCCGAATTGATGATTTTCTGGGAGTAGTAAGAGGATTTAGCCAATATAATGGATTGTTTGTACAATTTTAATAGATCAGTATAAGTGGTCCTTAGTGAGGGGTCATAATTTCGCCTCCACCGATGGTCAGCTTGTCGAAGGACTAATTTGTCCAATTTTAGTTGTTCAGTGGATAACAAACATCACTAAAGTAGATAGTGGCCAAATCAAGGAGCAACCTCAGCGGTCGAGTTCCAATAGCGGTCCTACAACACTCAACATCCAGCACCCACAAGGGGCTAACGATTTCGAACAACAAAAACATCAGCAAATACTGCCCCCTGGGGAAACTGATTCAGACACAATCTTTTTCATCCCAGAATTCAAATCCAGGGGAAGAGTGGACACTCTAAACAGAGGCAACGTATTAAAGCTAATCAACTGTAACGACCGGGTTCTCAGACCAGATGGGATCAGCTCCTGAGAACCCCTCCAACCCAGCCGGAACGTAACCACCTCCCTCCTCAGGACCCATCTATCCAGGCACCTGGGTACCTACCTGAGGATGGGGAACTCGCAATATACAAGCTCATATCATCAGAAACACCACTAAATCTATAGGGATTACTAGGAATACTCACTAATTACTAAGGACATCCATGCCCTACACCACACTCATACCTCATAGTCTCGCGACCACATGGGTCCAGAGTAATCTACCCTGGGGCAGTTCTGATTATCTACCATTGCACACTGATTACCCTCAGTGCTCACTCGACACGCAATCCGGCGTGTCTACACACGGGGCTGCAGTCCCAGTGCTCTCTCTTTTATCCGGTCCACAATCCGGCATACCTACACACCGTGTCCTCCCAGTGCTCACTCACTTACAACATGATCCACAATCCGGCGGATCTTCACACTGACTACCCTCAGTGCTCACTCAAGCCGCAATCTTGCGGGTATACACACTGACCACAATCAGTGCTCTCACTAACGCCACTTACCAATGACAACCACTTTCCTATGAATACCTTCAGCTCTCTGTCTCTATGTTGGGAAGTCTCTCTCACTATTCACTAAGGGTTCGCTACTACAATAATATTATGGGATGGCCGAATCACTTAGTGTCAATAATTCCCTAGCTCAAGGGCTCCTCTCTCTCCCTAATTATTCAGACTTACCGGATCAGGGGCAGCATCTGTTCTGGCTGTAACGCCTGACTAGAAGGAAAGGTTACCTGTGCTTTTGGAATAGTGGACACACACTGTGTGCCAGAGTTATTCCCTGATTTAAACGCTCCTATTTCCTTTTGATCCATCAGTTGCTAAAGCATCTGGTTAGAAGAAAGGCTAGCTTTATCATAAGAATAACACATGCACACTAGTTCACTAAGAACTGGGGTATCTTTATTACAATAATATCAAAGGATTCATACACAGATCTGCAGGGTCTCTATAACTAACAGACTTTAACACACCGCTGAAAGAAAAGGATTAGACATACAGTATGAGGACAAGGTTATCTGCGGGGTCTCTTGATTAACAGGAACTTTAACACACCGCTGAAAGAAAAGGATTAGACATACAATAGCCTAGGGAATAAAGACAAGATTAAGGTGTAAGTGTAAAGTGGACTAGTTTAGACTACCTCACCTATTAGAAGGAAGATTTCTCTCTGTCTCTGGTGGGATCAGGGCTCTCTCTCTGTCTCTCCCTCCGTCGCCATAGCTTCACGCCTCTGGCTCAATTGCTCCAGCTGACAGCCTCAACTCCTCCATCTGCTTTAATGCATTCTGATAGTCTTTCTCCAGCTTCAGCAATCATCTGCCTTCTTTCTCCATTCCAGAAAACCAATAGAACTGCACTGTATTCTGCAGCTCCAGCAGACATCCTACTCTCCACTCTTCAAGAACCAAACTGACCACACCTCCTCTTCTGCACTTCGCTGATATGGATTCCTTTCCCCTCATGGAAATTTCCAACAGAGGGCTGACTCCCACCGAATTACTGTGCTAGCTCCAGAGCTCTCTGCGCAACCGCAGTGGCCATCTGCTTGTTACGTCTGGGCCCAAGAGACAAACACATTCTTCCGATAAGAACCAGTCCTGGCTGGTTTTCCCCTAGCACAAAACAGCCTTAACTATAAACATTACCTTTCCCCATGAAGCATCTCAGCTCTGCAGGGATAGAAAGCAACATGGAGTCTCTCTAGTTCTGGGCCTTGTAGGCCTGAGAAGGATGAAATAACCCTTAGCTCTGTCAGAGTACCTACATAAACCATACCAATGTATAATATAAAGTCAGGACCACAGGATCCACCCTCTACTATAGGCAAAATAATGAAAGGCAAAGCCAATAGGCAATAGATGGATTAGAGTAAGGGATCTATCATCATATAAAGCAGCTATCCTCTTCTAGGTCTGGAAGAAAGGGCTTAAAAGGGAAGAATACAGCCTATAGGTGTGAGCAAGCTAAAAGTCTTTATCACTCCGAAATAGAGCCAAAAAGCCTGTCAAGACATCAACTCAATTGACAAATTAATACACATAAACACCTCAGATTTGCTTACAATTGAATTTCTACTAGCCCTTCACCCACATGGTAATGAAACAACAAAGACCATATGGACAACAAACAACGTAGCAAACTCAATCATGCAGGAATCACTCAGATTCTCCCAGTGGGGAATCAAGCTAGAAGCCGCAAAAAGGCCAGCTTACCCCACTCTGCTTCTTGAAGAAAGGAAACAAGAACGCCTTCAAACAGCTAAATCAATACTGAAAGGGGCTCACAGCCACTCCCCGGGACTGGATAACTATTCATCACACCGCCAACATTTACCTTCCTACCGAACAGAATCAAGGAGAATGACAATATCACGAACCATACCTGGAAGTAACACCAACTGACAAAGAGTACCAGCCAAATCTTCAAACTCTGCTGTCCCCCCCAAAATCAAAATATGCAACTGGAACATCAATGGTCTCTCAGACAAACTGGGTGATCCCAAAACACTAAATCATGTAAAATCTGTTGACCTGATTCTTCTCCAGGAAACGTGGGAAGCAAATGATATACTACTACAAGGTTACACAACCCAAACCCATCCGGCAACCAGAGGCTCTCAATATGGCCACAGCTCAGGCGGCTTGGCGACATTCGCCTCAATATCAACCACTGGAGCGATGGAAGCAATAAGAGTAAGCATTACCACACCCAACGCAATACAGGCACTATCAATACCAATCGTAAACAACCAGATTACCCAACAGCTGTATATCATAAACATATATATACACCCGAAGCACAGACAATCGGGGTCAAGGGAACTCGTAAAAGAACTGACAAGACTTATGGAGGACAGGGATATGGAGAATATACTTGTGACAGGTGATTTCAACCTCCACCTCTATGGAGATAAACCAATTGACAAGATGACAAAGGAAATGGACATCGTCTGGGAAATCCCAAGCCAATCCATTCCTTCTCCAAACAAAACACACAAACACTCCAATTCAGCTACTGAAAGATCTCGAGCAGCTAAACTTGAGAGTTCTTAATGGACGATTCACAGAGAATACTCCACCGGCACCAACATACTTCTCGTCAAGCACTTCCTCGCATCTCAACTATATGCTAGCGACACTTCCACTGTATGAGAAAATCAGTTCGTTCAAAGTGGGAAACAGCACTCAAAGGGACCATCTGCCACTAGAAGCTAAACTAGATCTGTCTTGCGAGAACGAAGCAGTGGAAAAAAAGATACATTGGTACAGAACACACCACCAACTATAGACGAATTAGGTGCAAGACTACTGAGTCTAAGGAATTATCAACCAGTGCAAAAACAATCATGCACCAGACATCTAGCACAAACACAAATCCACTAGATGCCTGGGTAGACTTTGCAACAGAACTGGGAGCCAAACATGCTACTGAGCTAAAAACCCAAAAAGTGAAGACTTCATGGTTAACACACGGAAAAGTAACAACACTAGAGATAAAAAAACATAAAACGAGAAATAAAAAAGACCCTTAAGCAGCTCCGTAAAGAACCAAACAATGAAGAGCATCAAAAGGAGCTCCACATCTCAAAAGCACAACTAAAAAAAAGAAGACCTGGGAAAGGAAAATGCAGCTGAATGAAGATCTCTGGATAAAAATTGTTCATAATTCAAAACAGAAGAATAGCTCCAGTTTCTGGAAAACAATCCACAGCCTCCAACAGCCAGGCCATAAGGGCATAAATTCTAATATACCAGAATCCGACTGGGCTAATTATCGATCGGCTCACTTCAACACAGTTGACCCAAAAGAGGACAAGTCTAGAGGGGGAGTCAGGTTAGATGGCGCGCACCAGAGCCTTGACAAGACCAGCACACCTACCAACGAAGTGATCCAAGTTCACAAAAGGAAACCATCCCAGTCCCACATTCCAACTGCGGACGAAGATCCATCAACAACTCCGGATCTAACTGCAAACAGAGAGGAAAATCCATACCTAGTAACAGCAGTCAGGATTAGAACATAAATCAAAAAAGGTAAACTTGAGGGGGCCCCCGGCCCCAACGGGATCCCGCCAATATTATATAAACATGATGCCGTCTTTTGGAGCAATACCTTGGCAACAGTCTTTCACAAAATAAGGGAAACAACAACAACACCAACATCCTGGAGAGGCTCGATAATAAGACCGATTTATAAAAAGGGCCCCAGGAACGACCCAAGCAGCTATCGTCTCATAGCCCTAATCGACACTGAGGCAAAGTATTACCCGGGCCTCATCCTGGAGGATCTAACATCATGGTCAACTGCAAAGAACATCATCCCAGCAACCCAAACCGGATTCCGCAGCGGCCAGGGTACTACAACAAACATCATGGCATTAACTCTTTTGGCAAATGTGGCAAAAGCCGCCAAGAGCTCTCTGTTTTTGTGCTTAATCGATTATAGCGCCGCATTCGATCATGTAGACCGGCAGAAACTCTGGCAGAAGCTGAATAAAAGGGGAATTCCAGGCCCACTCTTACAGCAGCTGGTAATGCTACACACCAACACCTTGGTCAGGATCAAATTGGGATCCGGTTCGCACCTCTCAAGACACATCAGGACCAGAAAAGGACTGAAACAAGGCTGCGTCCTAGCCCCTATGCTGTTTAATCTCTTCCTTGCAGATCTCCCTGGCGAGCTGCAGATAGTTAATTCTTACGCACCACGGCTGGGCAACATCACACTGTCAAACCTTCTCTAAGCAGATGACCTTGTCCTTATCAGCTGGACCCCCATCGGCCTTCAACAGCTTCTGGACAAAACCAACGCATTTTCCACAACTAATTCAAAAACAATCAATTTAAACAAAACAAAAATCATGACAATGAATCACCATAAAAAACGGAAATTCACATGGCTCCTGGATGTACAGAGGCTAAAGCAGGTAGCCTCTTATAAATACCTAGGCGTCATAATAGATTGCAATGGCTCTTTCAAACACCAACTAGAGGCTATCCGTCGGAAGGGCACGACATTCCATCCATCGATAAGGCCACTGCAGAACGCTCTTCCGGACCGAACACTGGGCCCTCTCCTACAGGTAATAAGAGCTCGCCTACAGCCTATGCTCACTTATGGCAGTGAATCCATGCGAGGCAAAGACGCAATGAAATTAGATAACACCATTAGCCGAGCATAGAGGGCAATATTCCATCATCCCACCTACTCATCGCCCGCTTAAATCCGTCTGGAATTCGGACTGCAGAAACAAACGTTGGAGAGAAGAGGCGTATACATAAAAAGCTGGCGGAAAATCAGAGACGCTGACCATGGATCCTTAAACGCCCACCTTTGGACCGAACTGTCCATTAGAGAACTCACCAGCAAGGAATTACGTAATGGATTCACTGGAGACCTTAGGACTAAAAAACCTATGGGAGTCATCAACTGACCCTGGCACTTTCAAAAAAGTGGTATCGAAAGTCACCAAGATGGTCTCATCTATTGAGGACAAAGGCACCCTAGCCGAAGGAGCGCATGGATGGGTAGTTTTGAAAGGATATAGTCCACTTAAACCACAACATTACTTAACAACGGGCCTCACTCAGAAAACAAAAAACAAGTTTCTCAACATGCGCCTCGGCAATATACCCATAGCACCTCACCTGGCTCCTTGGAAAAGGGAAATGTCGGCTAACCGTTGTCGACTCTGTTTTCCTAGGAAAGAGGACCTCATGCACATTTGCACAAATCTTTTGGACATAAGGCGTTCTCTGCTTCGGGTCCTATGGAATCAGAAGGGTATAACAAGCTGTAGACAGGCTGTGATGCTTTGCTTTAACCCTGAAGAAACCCAGCTAAACTGCAGAATAACAGAATTTTTCGAAATAGTGGCCAGCAGACTAAATGAAACAGTCACAGGGCCTACCCGAAGGACTAGCCAAACCCAAACAACCCTAACCTCCCTGGAGAGTCTTACTTCTTAAATCTGCAAGCACCTTGCCCCCCCTAACCCCAAAGGACTTTATTAAATCCATACTGTGACTTTTAAGATTTTAAATATGTGAGCCTACCTGCTCCCTTTTATGCCTCATTTGCAGCTATGACTTCTTCTTATACAAATGTACGTTTTAAAATTGTGAGTTTTTATTAACTGTACAATAAACTAAATCTGAAATCTGAAATCGGATGTGTCAATCAGATTTTGGGTTAGCCTACAGAGTAGACATTGGATGTTTGGGGTCATTCAAAACTCATGACAGCACTTTTTAAAAATATATATTGTCATTGACTTTATACAGCACCCTGCCACCAGCATCTTTGCCTCATACCAGATCCCTGTAGGGGAGTGGAGGCAGGAACAGTTGGGAAGGGTGGTGGTTGGATGTCATATTAACATACAGGTACCATGACTTGCTCCAGGCACGATATAACAACGTTGATGCAGTATAAGGCGAGGAGTTCGAAGGGGAAGACGTTTGGAGAGAGTCTTTGAGCTGGGAAGGTAGAGCAAGGGCTCATGCAGAAGGTCGGTAGAGGGTAAGAATTGGGTGGGGTCGGTCTTTTTCCGAGGGTCTGAAATGTGAGCATGGCATGGAACAGAAAGAGGTGCTACAGGCAGGTGACAAGTTAGGTGCCCTACCATCAACTGTACCAGAATTAGTGTGTTGAAGACGCTCCAACATAGCAGTGGTGGACAACAGGCCCCGATACCCATCCACTCACCACGTGTCTGGCACACCCCCAGAGCCAAAATGTGGACACAAACATACATGGCCAAACAGTTGAGAAATACCTAAAGTTTGGGAAACTTTTCCAATTAAAAAAGTGTGTCACCAAATATTTCTCTAGGCCGCACAACAAACATGAAAAGTAGCTCCCCTCTTTCAACACCACAATTATCGAAACCTGCTTAAACACCGTGGAACGGCAACAAGAGTGCTGGTGCCAGCACCCCCACTCAGTGTGAGGTCACCTCAGAAACTGCTGCATCCATGCACCAAAGAAGTGTTCTCTTTTTCCTAAGCAAGAGTTATGCTACACACCCTATTCAAGAGGCTCTCTACCTATAACCATGCCATACGGAGTGTCCTCACGCCCATCAGTTAGGGCATGGGTACTCACAAACTTTCTCTCATGGCCAAATTTACAGTGTGGTTTGAGGCCGAGGGCCGGAACTGGTGGGGGCGGGGTCAGAGGGGGAGGGGCGGGTCTAAAGCAAAAAGAAAACTTGTTACCATGAGGTTGCACACAGGTCCCTGCAGCAGATGCCTTCATCCACTGAGCCACCAGACCCAGCATACATACATCTCTCTCCCTCCTGCCCTCCCCTCTCCATCTCCCTCTCCCTCCTGCCCTCCCTCTCCCTCCCTCCCTCTCCCTCTCGCCCTCCCTCCCTCTCCCTCTCGCCCTCCCTCTCCCTCCTGCCCTCCCTCCTGCCCTACCTTTCCCTCCTGCCTTCCGTCTCCCTTCTGCCCTCTCTCTCCCTTTTGCCCTCTCTCTCCCTTTTGCCCTCTCTCTCCCTTTTGCCCTCTCTCTCCCTTTTGCCCTCTATCTCCCTCCTGCCCTCCATCTCCCTCCTGCCCTCCATCTCCCTCCTGCCCTCCCTCTCAATCTCTCTCTACCTCCTGCCCTCCCTATCCATCTCTCTCTACCTCCTGCCCTCCCTCTCCCTCCTGCCC